>NW_016107847.1:555888-601002 GCF_001604975.1 Cebus imitator | reverse complement strand
GAGATGGAGTCTCTCTGTCACCTAGGCTGGAGTGCAGTGGCACCATCTTGGCTCAGTTAAACCTCCGCCTTCAGGGTTCAAGTTCTTCTACTGCCTCAGCTTCCAGAGGGAGCTGGGACTACAGGTGCACGCCACCGCACCCTGGCTAATTTTTCTATTTTTAGTAGAGATGGGGTTTTGCCACGTTGGCCAGGCTGGTCTCGAACTCTTGACCTCATATCCACCCGCATGGCCTCCCAAAGTGCTAGGATTACAGGCGTGAGCCACCGCGCCCCTTCTGCCATGAGACTTAATAGGAATTATTAACAAATTGGCTTTAAGAAATTTATTTAAAGGATTTTTTCAATGAGACAAGTTTTATTTTTATATTCTGGAACATTTGAACTTGTCAATAAACATAATAATTTCAACTATTTACATTAACTGAAATAAAACAACTACCTTTTCTTTGTGATATGTAAAACTGTGGTGCATTTTGCAATCAGTGACATTTTAGATCCAAAGAGATGCATCTTATTTTTCAGAAAAGGGAACTGAGGCTGAGGTGGGTGTAGTTTATACACTGAATATAAACTACACTTACACACTTATGTAAAGCGTATATACACTTTTACACTTCTATAAACTACACTTATGTCAGTGTATTTTAATACACTGATTACAGTGTATTTTAATCCCTGGGCAAGATTGGCACTGGTCCTACCATCTTCTGATGTCGGATTCATTGCTATTTTTACTGCACCATTTGTAGTATTATTAGGTCATACGATTTGCAGTAAACTACAAAGAAAAAGATAAAGACCTCAACCCTGCCATTTTACAATTATATTTCTGAGTTCTGCTCATTTGACTGCAACATCTGAACAGCACACACTAAGTAGAAAGTTGACCTTGTTCTTTTTCTTTTTACTCACAGAAAGGGCACATTCGGTGATGTGACACAATTGAAAGTCAAAAACCACAGGTCATTTCCTCTTCATGAATTTTGCTCTAATTAAAAAGAAGAAACTCATCCTAAATCCTCACATCCTCTTTAGCAAGGAACAGAGGAGTCATTTAGAACCACAGCATCAATGACCAGCGTCACCTGATGTGCACTTGATGAACAAAGGTTATCAACCTGGGCTGCAGGTTGCAATCACAAGAGCTTTTAAAAACACTAGTGACTGAGTCCTGCCCTGGAGATTCTGCCTTTGTTATTTTTGTTGTTTTTAGACAGGGTCTTCACTTGGCTTCACTTGGTTGCTTAGGCTGATCTGGAACTCCTGGGTTCAAGTGATCCTTCTGCCTCAGCTTCTCAAGTACCTGGGATTACAGGTGCTCACCACTGTGTCTGGCAAGAGATTCTGATTTAATTGTCCTGAGTGCAGCTGGGGTGTCTGTAAGATCTCTTTTTGCATTCTCTCTCTCTCTCACTCTCTCTCTCTCCCTCTTTTTCTCTCCATGCCTCCTGTGAACTCTTAGCCTTTATAAGATCTTTGGGCTTGTCAGCACCCTTCTTTCTTTCCTCTCTTTTCCATCAGACGCACTGTATATCAGGTGAAGCTTATTTCGAGTTCCCCACCAGGCTCCTTTCTTTGCTACTACCTTCCTTTTATGGTAGAAACGTAGAATACTACGTTTCTTCATAATGTGCTCACTGGCTCCCCAAGACCCTTTCTAAACGTCCCATTTACAATTCCAAGGATATTTAAAGACTCACCAGTCTGGGTTTTATTTCTTCAGGGCTCTGCTAACTCCACAAACTAAAATATACTAGAACAGTATTTTTCAAGCTTTCTTAGTGATAGATTCCCAGACTCAACTTCTTAAAGTTTCCAGAGGATTGGCTTCTGCCCGTGGATTCAAAGGATCATCTGGCATGTCATCCATATGGCCTATCTGTGTTTTAATAGCTACTTTTAATGAAATGAGAAAGTCACTCTGGTAGAGCTGATGTGAGATATTTTGGTGCTTGGAGCCCTTTCACAGCAACCAGTTCCCTAAATTTCATGTTTTGTTTTATGGTAGGGAAAAAACCATGTCAGAGATGAACTTCTTAATTTCTTGTAATTACTACAAATTTACCTCTATATACACTCATCCTATTTTCTGGTATCAGAGAAGAGATGTTATTTGTATGGAAAAAACTTGTGCCCAGGTGGAAAATTGTATTGTCTGGAAAAACCAAAAGCTGATTCCCATTCAATGGAAACTATTTTACAACTCTGTAGATTGTAGATAACTGATGGCAGTTAATAATTCCTATTTATAGCTGTCCAAATTCTCTCCTGACTGGACGTTCAATTCACTTCTTTTCACCACTGTGGAAGAACCCAGTTTTTCCCCTATTTGCACATTCAATCTTTTTTCCACATAATTTTTTAATTTTTCTTTTGAATTAGTTGTAACATCTACCATGTTTCTGCATTGATTCATGATAAATAAAATCTTTAACATGTGCTTATTTTAATCTGTGTGAGAGGCATGATTTTACCTGCTTTTTAAAAAATTTTCTTTTTGTCTGAGTGCGGTGGCTCACGCCTATAATCCCAGCACTTTGGGAGGCCGAGGCTGGCAGATCACCTGAGGTCTGGAGTTCGAGACCAGCCTGAGTACATGGAAAAAACCCCATCTCTACTAAAAATACAAAATCAGCCAGGTATGGTGTTGAATGCCTTTCATCCCAGCTACTCAGGAAGCTGAGGCAGAAGAATCGCTTGAACCCGGGAGGAGGAGGCGGTTGTTGCACTGAGCTGAGATTGTGCCATTGCACTCCAGCCTGGGCAACAAGAGCGAGACTCCATCTCAAAAAAAAATAATAATAATTAAAAATTGTCTTTTTAAAAGTTTGGAGGTCTTCCACTGAGTTGTCTGTGGATTCATCTAACAAAACTGGATGTACTTTTCACCAGAGAAGTTTGTGCGCTGCTTAAAGCCCAGACACATTTTTTTCTTGGCTCCCAAATGACAATAGAACTCTGCTGACTCTTGTTTTTCTAATTTTAATATTTTTCTCTATTAAGTTTGTGGTTTGTCTTTGCTTTGTTTCCAGCCAGTACATCTGCTGTACTGGCTGGAAGCAATGATTGGGAATTTCATGTCTGATCATTTGGTAAACTCTGTGAATGGATTAATATTTATAAAGATCTGGTCTTTGTTGGGTGAGAGACTATAGATAAATTAGTTTATTAGTCTTGTTTGTATACCTTTTGTCCATTTTGGGCTCTGATCAATTAAGAATATTGTGCCCACCAAGAAGGAGAATAGTTCTTTGATATCTGAATTGGTAAATTTTTTGTGCTTCTGTGTTTATTGACCTATGAGTGAAATTTTAGAATTGAAGCTATAAACTCTATGTCTGTGTGTTTGTAATTCAGAAAAGTCTTTATCTCTCATTATATGAGTGTGTATTGGTTTCCTAAATCAAGAGGGTGTTAATAATTTAGATTATAAAATCTCCTGCATTAAAGGAGTCTGGTTCTGATTGGTTTAAGACAAGGGTCCCCAAGCCCAGGCTATGGACTGGTACCTGTCTGTGACCTGTTTGGAACTGTCTGCACAGCAGGAGGTTAGCAGATGGCAGTTGAACATTACAACCTGAGCTCTGCCTCCTGGCAGATCAGCGGCAGCATTAGATTCTCATAGAAGTACAAACCCTATTGTGAACCACGCATAGGAAGGATCTAGGTTGGACCCTCCTTATGGGAATCTAATGCATGATGATCTGAGGTGGAACAGTTTCATCCCCAAGCCATCTACCCTGCCAACCCAAGGGAAAAATTATCTTCCAGGAAACCAGTCCCTGGTGCCAAAAAGGTTGGAGACTGCTGGTTTAAGAGATGTAAATGCTTACATACACATAGGAGGCCAGTAATTCCCAAAAAATAAGAAATAGAATTTCTAAAAATTTGAATGTGCTAGATTTAAAAAGTATTCTGAAACCAGCCAGCTTAGGAACATTTTAAGAATTCAGATTCACATAATTTAGGTAAATTTTTGGTAAACTAGACTGTTTTATTAATTTGGTTTAGTAAAAACAGCTATGTCTTCTTTGATTTATCAGTGTTATTATATATAATACAAGTGTACTTGGGTATGTTATTCTAAGTGTATGCAGGTTTACTGATCAAATAAACTAGAATTACTTCTACTTAATGCTTGCTTATGAAAAATGTAAATTTGTGTTTGACCAAAGTGCACACTTGCTTTGGTGAACTTCTTTTTGTTAGTCATGGTTTGTAGTATGTCAGATTGAAGACAAATTTTCAAGATCTAGGTAAAGTCTTGGATCCATTTTAAATTGGGCTAATTAATGGAAAAATCAGTGCATACTTAGATAATTTCTGAGTAATAACAAACACTAGTTATTAAGCATAATTATAGCTTAACTTCTGCTTTTATTTTTATATGCTATAGACAGGCTGCCTCTTTGGGTCATATTAAGGAACGTGTTTATTTTTGCCACTTTGAGAAGTTGTATTAGGGATATTAGCTACTGTAGAAAGTTGTTTTATGCATATTGATGAGCTCTGCTTATCTGATAAAATTCTGGGGTGTGATAGTTCACAGTTATCCAACTCCCCATTTTTCTCTGCAAAATATAAGTTACTTTGGTTAAAAGTGATAGTTATTATAATTGGTTGACTAAGAAACAGTTATTTCAAAGAACTATAATTCTGTATGTGCTTCTGTTTTTTTTAGGAAAGAAGTGGTTTTGTCATAAAGCAGCAGCATGAAAATTTTTCATATTACCTTATTTTCTTTTAATCTTTGTAGTATTTGCAGTATGGTCTTCTCTTTCATTTCTGATATTGGCATTTTGTATTTTCTCTCTTATTTTCTTGATCCATCTGAGTAGAAATTTATCAGTTTTTTTACATTTTTTGAAAAACTGGTTTTTGGATTTTTTTGAAACCCAAAATAGAATTGTTCATTTTCTGTTGATTTCTGCTCTTTATTATTTCCTTCCTTTTGTTTACTTTTGGTTTAATTTCCCCTTCTTTCTTTAGTTTCTTATGGTAGAAGTTTAGATTGTTAATATTAGGCCTTTTTTATTTCCTAATACAAACATTTAAAGCCATACATTTCTTTCTAGGCACTGCTTTAGCTGAATCCTACAAATTTTATTGTGCTGTGTTTATATTTAAAAATATAAACTTGTTGATAATGTTCAAATCATACATATCCTTACTTTTCCGTACTCCCTTCATCAGTTATTCAGAGAGGACTGTTTCAATTTCCAGCTGTAATTTCAGAGTTCTCGATCTGACGTTTCAGTTCTGATGTTTTTTTCTTCATGTATTTTGAATTTCTCATGTTATATACATATTTAGGATTGCCATATTTTTCTGATGAATTGATTCTATTATCATTATGAAATGATCCTCAACATTCACAACTACTGAGATTATTCAAATGGATTTTCAATGATTTGTAAAAACAGATTTAAAGCAGAAACACAACTTGTATTTTGCCAAGTCACATTCCCTTTTTCCCGCTTCACGTTTTTCGTGGCAGCTCTTTCCATCACACGCATACTTGTTTGTTTGCTTGCTGTCTGTCTTCCCCAAGTAGAATAACATTTCAAAAGAGCAGGACTTCATCTGTTCTGTTTATTGCTGTATTCCAGCTGTGTACAGCAATGCCTGCCACGAAGTCTGACCTCAGTATTTTCTGAATAAATTAATGTATAATAAAGTCACACAACTGTAACAACATCTTTCCATGACTCTGCTTTACTTACTTCATGGTAAGACAGCTTCTGCTTGTATGGGGGCAATTTCAGAAATAGCTTCTACACCGTGGTGTCTTCTCATGCTGTTCTTCAGTGCACCCAGTATCACAAAACAATGTTGTCTTGGGTTCTCAGGGTCTCAGGAAGCTATTAATGAGACAACTCTTTTTAATCTTAGCCACTTCTACTCTAGCTAGGTTTATTCCTGAATCATTCTAGAACAGTGGATCTGAGTGACAAACACCCTTCCCCTAGGCTCCTATTATGAGCATCCACTTACTACTTCCTCCAGAGGCTGTTCAGGCCATCATACACGATTGCCTCTATGGGCCAGCCTTCACTGCTTCTAGGAATGGCTCTGTATATTCCTGGGTTGTAAAGGTGGGTAGGAGTTAATTTCTCATGCCAAAACCCAAGTTGTATAAAACGTTTACATTTCATATCTCTTTATTGATGCTGTGGTTTCACTTACCCTATCAACTTTGTTTATTCACACAGCTGAAGGTTTTTGTTTCCCACAAGTCTAAGCTTCAATCTACCAAAAAGACTTCGGCTGCCCCGTTGCAGTATTTGATAGTGTTAAATGCAAGTAAAACATTTATGAATCAAATCTTCCTCTCCAATTATTTTTAAAGAGAGGGAAAAATCTCTTTTTAATTAATTGTGTGTTTTGTGTCATGGAGTGATATTAGGTCTAATGGTCAGAGTTCCAACCCCAGTTCCAGCCTTTCGACAACCCACATTCTCTTGTGAAATGGGGATAATAACGTCTACCTTGCCTGCCTTTTAGGGTTGACAGAAAGATCTGTGAGAAATGCTTGGGAAAGTGCCTTGTACATTGCAAAGCATGGCAGGTGTATAAATTGCTGCTGTGGTGGTGAAAAGCTTTTCACTTTTAAGGTTTGTGATGATTGGAATTTTTAAAATCTTATTTATTTATTTTGGAGATGCAGCCTTGCTCTGTCGCCAGGCTGGAGGGCACTGGCACGATCTCAGCTCACTGTCACCACCGCTTCCCGGGTTCAAGCAATTCTCCTGCCTCAGTCTCCTGAGTAGCTGGTGCTACACATGTGTCACCACACCCAGCTAATTTTTCCATTTTTAGTAGAGACAGGGTTTCATCACGTTGGCCAGGATGGTCTTGATCTCTTGACCTCATGATTCACCGACCTTGGCCACCCAAAGTGCTGGGATTACAGGCGTGAGCCACTGCACCTGGCTGGATTTTTAAAATTCATTAATTCAAGAAGAACATTTGGGCATTTGTATCAGAGACCTTCATTACATCCTGAAGAGCACTTGCCTACAATTCTTAAGCTGAGGAATACAACCCAGTAGTTAGCTGTTGTCTTGAAAATTATGACCAGTTAAAAACAATACTGGAAAGGAAAAAGTGTAACTTTAAGGGACAGCAGACTTAGGGCCATTCACTTTTTACCCTGCCAAAGCTTAGAATATTAGGCATTGTCTGTTTAAACATGTTTCTTAATTTTTTTAACACAAAAGTTTTGTACATTTGAGTCCTCTTTGTTAAATACATGATGAAAATGAGAGAGGTAAGATCGGCTGTCCCTTTGAGGGAATTAAGACTTAAATGTCTTGCTACTTGTGCCTACTATTAGCTAATTGATTTTTGTTATTGTCTAGAGTATCAGCAGGCTCAAACTGTATTCTCGGTCAGCTGTAAAGGTCCCAGTATAATCACCAAGTACTTCAGAGGGGGAAAAATCCCCAACATTCAACTATCCAATAATGTTTCCAGTAGCAATGTCCTCATTCTTGTGATACTGTATAATACTGGCTCATGTTAAGTTGATAAACTTCTTGTTTTCTATATCCTTCGTTGGCTCCTCCACCCATGATTCATAACCACTGAGGCTCCCAGCCTTAGTGCTTGACTCCTGCTTCCACTTCAGTAACCTTGGGTAATCTTAGCCACTTGGGATTTGCTCTACAGAGTGTGCATATGTGCATCTCTGGTTCAATAGAGGATACACTCCAGTATATGCCCCTTCTGTGAATTCATGTGATCCAGATTCCTGGGCCCCAACACTGGGAACTGTGATTTAGTAGGTCTGGAGAAGCGGCCTGGAATCTGTATTTGAATAGGTACCCAGGGGATTCTGGTGCAGGGCTCTGTGGGCTCCCCTTTGCGAATCACCGTGTTCTCCAACTGCTGGCCCAGTTTTTAATCTTTGCTTTTTTCTTGTCTTTTTTCTTACATTCGAGGAGCCTACAACCAACTAAACTTCCACAAGTCAATACAGGTTTCTTTTCCCTGTCACCTCTTCTGGACCAAAGCTTTGAAAATGTAATCATCTTCCTCCTCTTCTATCCTGCCTTCCTCCTTTCTTCTCCTCCCTACTCCTCCTCTCTCATCCAATTATTCACAAAGTCTAGTTGGTTCCTCTTCTTCAGGCTTCATTCACATTACATCTTATTCTCTTGGCCCTCTAAACGCCCATCCCCACCATTTCACACCTAACTATCCAAAAGTCTTCTAGGCGTTGTGGCTCATGCCTATAATCCTAGTACTTTGGGAGGCCAAGGTGGATAGGTTGCCTGAGCTCATGAGTTGGAGACCACCCTAGGCAACATGGTGAAATCCCATCTCTACTAAAATACAGAAAGCCAGGCTTAGTGACGTGCACCTGTATAATCCCACCTACTTGGGAGGCTGAGGCATAAGAATTGCTTGAAACTGGAAGGCAGAGGTTGAAGTGAGTTGAGATTGTGCCACTGCACTCCAGCCTGGGTGAGAGGACAACATTGTGTCTCCAAAAAGAAAAAGAAAAATTGATGATAGACTGGACAGGGAAAATGTGGCACATATACACCATGGAATACTATGTAGCCATGAAAAACGTTGAGTTTGTTTCCTTTGTAGGGACATGGATGAACCTGGAAACCATCATTCTCAGCAAACTGGCACAAGAACAGAAAATCAAACACCACATGTTCTCACTCATAGGTGGGTGTTGAACAATGAGAACACATGGACATAGGGCAGGGAGCATCACACACTGGGGTCTGTTGGAAGGAAATAGGGGATGAACAGCAGGGGGGTGGGGAGTTGGGGAGAGATAGCATGGGGAGAAATGCCAGATATAGGTGATGGGGAGGAAGGCAGCAAATCACACTGCCATGTGTGTACCTATGCAACAATCTTGTATTTTCTTCACATGTACTCCAAAACCTAAAATGCAATTAAAAAAAAAAAGAAAAGAAAGAAAAGAAAAGAAAAAAAGGCCAGGCCAGGTTCGGTGGCTCATGCTTGTAATCCGAGCATTTTGGGAGGCCAAGGTGGGTGGTTCACGAGGTAAGGAGTTCAAGACCAGCCTGGCCAACACAGTGAAAACCCATCTCTACTAGAAATAAAAAAATTAGCTGGGCATGGTGGCAGGCGCTTGTAATTCCAGCTACTCAGGAGGCTGAGGCAGGAGAATTGCTTGAACTGGGAAGGCGGAGATTGCAGTGAACTGAGATCACGCCACTGCACTCCAGCCTTGGTGACAGAGCAAGACTCCGTCTCGAAAAACAAACAAAAAGCCCATCAAAACAGAAGACTTCTAGCTTCTCTCTTCTTCCTGTAATCCCTTTTGTGCATAATTGTGTGTCATTTATACAAACACCATTTTCACCATGTCACTCACCTATTTAAGAAACAATAGTGATTCTGTGCCCTCCACATTAGAATTTTGTTTTCTATCAACTGCACTCCTCATTACTCCAAAATAATGCCTACAGTCCATCATTTACACACAATTTCTTTACTCCTGCCTTTGATTATATATTCTCAAAATATATTCATTAGAAACTTCAATTGTCATAGAACTTACTTTGGTATAGGAGAATTTTGCTATATTGACTACGTTATTATAAATCTCTTCCCATAAGCAACAAGTAGAGTTGAGTTGAAGTAGAAGGTAAACCAAATGGACTGCTGCTGATTAGAGGAGGATCTTACATTATTCTGTTTTGTCACCGAGTTAAACTGCTCTTTGGTGGTTTCCTTAGACTAAATTAGATTTCTTTTGCTCAATGTACTTTGACCTTGAACTTTTAAAGGGAATGGAGTACCTTTTAAAACACTGTCTATTGGTAAAAATTTTCAGTAGATATATAGTCGATATACAGATTGTTTTGAACAACTTAAAAAATATTTCCTGTTCTGAGCCATTCTTATTTAGTTAAACTGAATCTATAATAATAAGACAAAGCTTTGACCTATTTTGAATTTTAGGAACAATTATCCAGAAATTCAGGAGAGATAACTGATCACTGTTATAACGGATGTTTTGTTCTTCTTATTCCAGTCCTTTCATATCCCTGGTAGCCATGCAGAAATTCCTTTAGGAAACTATTTAAATACTTGGTAAATCAACATATGTTTCTTCTCAGAGCACTTATCATTGAGATTCACTGTTGTTCCCCACCTCAAGAAAGACAGTTCTTAACCTTTTTTTTTTTTTTTTTTTTTTTTTAAATCACAGCTGCTATGGTTTGAATGTGTCCCTTCCAAAATTCAAATGTTGAAACTTTAATGGCTAATGTGATGCTATTAAGGGTGAGATCTTTAAGAGGTGATTAGGTCATGAGGGCTCCATCCCTTGTGAATGAGATTAGTGCCTTTATAAAAAGGCTTCAAGGAGGGCTTAACATTGTGCCATATGAGGACACAACATTCAAGATGCCATCTTAGAAGCAGAGACCAGACTGTTCTAGACAACTGAACCTGCTGATGCCTTGATCTTAGACTTTGCAGCCTCCAGAACGGTGACAGAATAAATCGCTCTTCTTTATAGATTACCCAGTCTTAGGTATTTTTTTATAGTAGCACAAAACATACGAAGAAATAGCATAAGACCCCTAAGGTATACGTGTCTTCCACAATCAAAGAGATATACTGAATCAGTTGTTCTCAAAGGATCTCTCCTTTCTCTCCTCTCTGGGTAAGGTGGGCAGTGTATATGTTATTTGAGTAAGTCCCTCAGGTGGTTCTGAAGCCCTTACCTGTTCTCTCACAGCTTTCAAATCTTTTAACTGCTGCTGCTTTAACCAAAATTTGTTGGTTTATCAGTTTCTGAAAGATTTGTGGTAAAATTTACCTCTTTATTTATAGTTCTGAAAAAGTTTTCATTGTAACTCTTATTTTTGCTTTGTGTAATGAGGCACTTATAAGTTCAAGATTGTTATATTTTGTGGGTATATCTTTTTATTTTTATTTTTATGTAGTTTACTTTTGATTTTTTAATGTAGTTTACTTCTTTATCCATATTAACACGGTTGCATTAACTTTTATATTGTATTAATATTGCTAAGTATGTTTCCTTTTGGTTAATATTTGCTTGGAATACCTTTATTTTTCCGTTTATTTTCCAATCTTCAGTGTGATTTCTCAAAATGATGTTTTTCATAAATAGCATTATTTGGATCTTAAAAATTAAACCAATCTCATTTCATTTAAAAATATGTAGGTTCAATCTGGGGATTGACAACTTTTTTCTGACAGGCAGTAAATATTTTAGGTTCTGCAGATCATATAGTATCTGTGAAGGCTATTCAAAAGCAGCCTCAGACCAAATGAATAAATGGGCATGGTTAGATTTTCTCTGCCAGCTATAGTTTGCCAACCCCTGGCTTAATCCATTTACATTTTTGTGATTGTTGATATATTGGCTTATTTTGTGTTTTCTGTTTACCATTTATATTACTTAAGGCAGTGTTAGCTGAGGTTGCAGATTAATCCAGAGACCTCAGTGGCTCAGTGCACTGAAGATTAGATTTTATATGCTAAAATAATTATATTTAATATTTATATATTTTATAATACTTATATAGTTTATAAAATAATTATACTTTATATATCCATTATAAAATATAAAACAGATTTTTTATCATAGGAAATCCAGTGAGTAGCACAGATAGGATAGATGGCCTGCCCCTTGCAGTCATTCAGGAACCCAGGCTCCTTCCTTCCATCTAGTGGCTCTGTCACCCAATGTGTGGGTTCCATAATCACCATTGAAAGGGAAAGAGGCAGTGGAGTAGATACACCTGCTTCTTTAACAACATTAGCCTGAAAGTCATTTATGTCACCTCTCACATTTCATAGATGAGAAGTAGTCACATGGTCCCACCTAGATGCAAGGAGGACCTAGGAAATAAAGTTAATGTGATAGCCACTTCCCAATGACACTTCATCATGTGGTAGAGGAACACAGACCTTTGACAGACATCTGGGCACTTCTGCCACAATTACCCTTTCTCCTTGCTGCTTTTTTTTCTTTTCTACCTTCTGTGGGATTGATCTTTTTTTTCTCTCTCTCTATTCCCCTTTATTCCCTCTGTTGGCTTGGAATATATATGATGTATTTTTCTTTTTTAAGTAGGTGCCCTTACAGTTTTAACACATATTTAATTTTTGAACTGTCTAAAAGGCTCGTGTTTATTCAGTGTATCTCTTCTATGGATAAGAAAAGAATCTATTGATTCCTCCCTTCCCCCTGTACAGATACTCCACATATTTTTCTTCTTATTGTCTAGGGTTTTATTTTACCTTTTAAAAATCCCCCCAAATTCCCCAAAATAGTCATTTTTATGGTTAAGGATTAAATGTACCACTATTATATTTTTGTCAATTTCTCTGCTCATTGTCCTCTGGATTGTTTCTTCCTGAAATACATTCTTCAGTTTTTAAATGTTTTTTCAGTGAGAGTCTGTGGGTAGTAAACTCTCTTAGTCTATTTCACCTAATAGCTACATATAGAATTCAAGTTAGATAATTATTTTCTCTCAGTATGTGGGAGATATTACTCCATTTTCTTTTGGCATTGATTGTAGCTGATGATAAATCCATTGTCAGTCTGATTGTCATTCCTTCATAGGAATTTGTCTTTTCTTTAGTAGTTTTTACAATGTTTTGTAGTTTGACAGCACACTATGGTTGTGGATTTATTTTTATTGATTCACCTTGCTTTACAGAATGCATTTTCAAAATGTGGCTTCTTGTGTTTCTTCAATTCTTACAGATTATTAGCCATCCTTTGAATACTGCTTCTCTTCAAATTCTGTTTTTCTGTAATTGATTTTATTTTGAAGTGTATCTATATATTTTTCATGTCTCTTAACTGCCCATTCATAATTTTTTGTCCTTCTCAGTAGTGTACTCTCAGCATAGTTTTTCAATTTCCTAATCTTTTTTTGAGAGTGTACAGACTAGAGGTGACCTCATTCATTAAGCTTTTTAGTTTCTGCATTTTTCATTTATTATATTTTCCACCTACCTCTTCTAATTTCATTTGTGCATGTTTTCATTTCACCTTTTGAATGAATATTATTCCTTCCATTATCTCTGTGAAGATCCTGAAAATATATAAACCCTTTTTAGATTATTATTTCCATTGCATTTGCTGTGTTGGCTGACATTCATTGGTTTTCTTCACTTAGAGAGTGTCCCTCTTTCCCTCTTTCTTCACTCATTCCTTCCTGAATGGTTGTCTCTCCCCTAGTCGCCCTGGAATGTCAGCTCAGAACCAGGTATTATATTTGTAGTAGGGACTGAATATGTCACAAGTCCAGTCCCTGCATTTGTGGCACCTTGCCCAGGACAAGTTACTTTAATTTCAGAACTGTGACAGTTTCCTTCTGTCTCCCTTTGTTTGCAGCTTCACAGGAGGTTTAACATCAGGCAGTAGCTGTAGTAGCTCTTACGTCACTGGTGGGGTGGATGGGAGACCTGGTCTAGTCCTGATTTCTCATAGTCAGCTTGGCTCAGGGTATCCACCATGTGTGAAATTTCCCATGAATCCTGAAGAGCTGAAATCAGCTGGATCCAAAGAGATCCTAATCTTGATTTAGAGCCTACCTTTTATATATCTGTTTACGTTTTTTCTGTTCTTTGTGTTTGGAGTAGTGGTAGGATGGGTATAGTCCCATTCCTCTTCTTTCAGAATCCGTTACATCCTGATTTGAGTAAATTTCCCTATTTGTTTTTTCGTATATCATTGTTGGATCCCCAAATGTATCCCAGAATAAACAAGCATGAGTTGTTTTTGATAATTTTCCTCAGGGATACATGGTGGTGATTGAGCTGATGATCGATGTGTATTGGGCCTCAGTGGCTGTATCAAAGTATGGTTAGGACATGCCTGGCTTGTGTGTGAGTCCTGGCAGGGCCACTGTGTCCCCTTTACTCTTGCTCCTCCTAACACCCTCTTCTCTCAGCTAGCATGGCACGGACTCATGCCCCAGAGGAGTCTGCAGAAGAATGTGAGAAGGCTGCTTTTGGATTGGGCTGATCCAGATATGAGACCTATTGTCTTTTTCAACGCTGCCTTGAACCTAATTTATTTCTAGTTCATGAACTACGGAATGGGGCAGCTCTGCATGGCTGTGTGTTGTGCACTGTTCTGGAGTATAGAAAGCTGTGGGGGCAAAAATCCAGCTAGAGCTCCATCCAAGCTGTCCACACATGGTGTTGTGTGCACCCAGAGCGAGGACCTTTTTTTTTTTTTTTTTTTCAAGAAGGAGTCTTGCTCTGTCACCCAGGCTGGAGTGCAGTCGTGTGATCTTGGCTCGCAGAAACCTCCGCATCCCCAGTTCAAGCAATTTTCCTGCCTCAGTCTCCCCAGTAGCTGGGACTACAGGTGCATGCCACCATGCCTGGCTAATTTTTTTGTATTTTGATAGAGACAGGGTTTCACCTTGTTGCCCAGGCTGGTCTCAAACTCCTGAGCTTGGGCAATTTGCCCACCTCGGCCTCCCAAATTGCTAGGATTACAGGCATGAGCCACCGCACCTGGCCCAGAATGAGGCCTTCTAATTCACACAAAGACATCAATTAGACAAGTGTGGCCATCCGAGGACACATCGCCTGCCTCTTCCCAGGTCTCCCTTCACCTCAGTTAAAATGGTCAGGCTGTAAACCTCTTGTTTGTCACCCTTAGAGACAAGAGTGTTGTTGAATCCTATACTAGGGATACTTTCCCACTGGGGTAAAGGATTATTAGGGTCTGGCAGTGTGTTGTCGAGCCACCCTACTGACTGCTGGAAGAAGCGTCAGAAGTTGGGCTTCATTTATTTCTTCAGTGTAGAGCTGGCAGGTGAGGTGCCAGCCACCTCTTTTGATTGGGTTAGACTTCAGACATTTTATCCAACTAATGACATCTTCAAATTGCCAAGTATTCAGATAAGCTTTGATCTTTATTCCCTCTAGGAGTCAGTTGTTCATGCACAATGCCACTGACACTTTGGACCTGGATCTAATTCCTACCTTCATCTCTTTTGACTTGTCGTGCAACTTCTTCTGGCCGTAAAAGTATTAGACATTGGCCCCAGGGAAGGAGTTGCTAGAAATCCAGCCCTTGGTATAGAGAAAGTCGTGGTAAATATCACCTTGCAGTCCTGCCTTGAAACTCAGTATTAAATAATATTGTAGCCTGATTCCTTGTCAAGGAACCCTTCTGTGCTAGTGGTTAAGATAACATAAAAGCATGTGGTTTCCAGAACCAAATGCACGCTTACTTTCATTTTTTTAAAAGCCGATCTTTAGCATCCTTGCTACTTTTTATAATTGCCAGAACTCATCAGATAATTCCTTCAGGGAGGTTTAGGAGATGACAGAAGGAAGGAGTGGCTCATTTGCAAGCAAGAAGAAAAATAGTAATTATGAGGACACAAGAAGCTAGAGAAAGAAAATCAAGGAAAAGAAACTGGGAACAAATTTAATCAATACAAGGGTTTCATGTAGTGGTTGGTAGATTTGAGTTGGGAGTCTCAGTTCAAGAATATCTTGTACCAGCCACTGTCCTTGAAACCAGCTTATAGGGACAAGGAGATGAGATTCAGGGACCACTAGGAATCTACCTTATATAACTAGGGTGGGGGTAGGAGGGCATCAGCCTAGCAAGACTAATGTTTAGAGTTGTGAGGGCTTTTGATGAACTTGCCTTTGGGGAAGCATTTTATTTGGCTAAAAAGATTTACCAGCAGGGTGGGGGATAGGGGAAAGCACTGATATTTGGAGTAGGACAATTTTTGTGTGGGAAGCTATTTTCAGCTAGTCACAGAACAAATGCTATAGTCTATATATGCCTTCCATAATTACCATAAAGAAAATATCAAACATGGGCTGTCGAATACAGGAGAGCGGTGGTGGATACAGTTCCTGGAGAATTAGATGGGCATGGGCCCTGACATTATGGAAGTTGCCAAATTACCTGTAAAATAGAATCTCAGGTATCTGTTTCCACTGAGATCACAGAAATCAAATATAGAGATATGAATGCTCTTGGTACTGTGAGGGAGATGGAGAAATTATGCATAAGAACTAGGGGGCAAAGAGTGTGTTCCTATGACCACTATATTTAGAGAGCAGAAAGGGGAAGTTTGTTGGTATATTACAGACTCTGTAATGAGGATGGAATTTGGGACCCACCAGAAAGTAAAGTTTTCATGAATGTGCCATTTGAGATATTGAAAACCTAGAGTCTGGGAGAACTTTCCCACATTGTGTTCATGGTTTATTCTACATCTGTTCCTATTGGTTTCTACTTTTCTATCTACAGAAGCATCCATTCCTTCTTTCCTACCCCTACCAGTTTACCACCTATTCACAATAATCCTTCCCCACCATCATCAAAAGAGCTTCTGCAATCTACCTCCTCTAAGGTAACTTTCCCCTACACTGGAAAATAAAATGAGTTCCTGTATTGCAGGCTTTGTGTGCTTTAAATACATCATATTGGCCAGGCGCGGTGGCTCACGCCTGTAATCCCAGCACTTTGGGAGGCCGAGGTGGGTGGATCACGAGGTCAAGAGATAGAGACCATCCTGGCCAACATGGTGAAACTCCGTCTCTAATAAAAATACAAAAATTAGCCGGGCATGCGCCTGTGGTCCCAGCTACTCGGGAGGCTGAGGCAGAAGAATCGCTTGAACCCAGCAGGCGTCAGTGAGCCGAGATTGCACCACTGCACTCCAGCCTGGCGATAGAGCAAGACTCCATCTCAAATAATAATAATAATAATAATAATAATAAAATAAATAAATAAATGTATCATCTTATTTCACAGTCCCCACAATTCCAAGAAGTAGTACTCTGAAAGATCTTTCAAGAAATACCCAAGTGGTATTTAAAATCCCTAGGCCTGACTATGTAAAAGTGTTTCCACCTCACAGGAGCAGAGGCTACTGGCAAATTGTGAACACCATTTTCAAACCAGGTTGACAAAGATCACTGCAGAAGATCCTGGAAGATCTACTCCCACTAATGGAAAATGAATAACCTAGGCTTTGCTTAGGCTCTTTTAAATAAACACATCTAAGAGTCAAGTCTGAATCAATGGGTGTTAAGTAGTAAGTCAGGGAATGTTGGTACCTTTCTGGGCAAGGTGAATGAAGTAATATTCTTTGCTGAGGAGGAGAGGGGTTGAAATTGTTATATTGGTGAATCCACTGAATATACATTGGAAGATATGGAAGACTGAGCAATTTATTTCTCAGTAGTCGACCTGAGCTGACCAATTTGTAGTAAACTTGGTTATTCAAGCTTTATTTTCTAGCTAAAGACAGATGGACTCTTTGATCTGAAATATTTTGCTGTGCTCAGAGAGCTCATAGCTAAGGTATAGCTAGGCATGGTGAGTTTTCATTTATCAGAAGTCACTCTGATGGAATTGTGTAATCCGAAGCCTCAGATTCAGGGGAAGATTGGGGCATTGAGAGAACATGGAGATCCCAGAGGATATTTTTATGTATCTTTGGAGACATAAAATTTTGTTACCCAGGTTGGAGTGCAGTGGTGCGATCTTGGCTCACTATAACCTCTGACCCCGAGACTCCCACCTCAGCCTCTTGAGTGCCTGGGATTACAGGCACGTGCCATCATGCCTGACTGATTTTTGTATTTTTTGTAGAGCCTGAGTTTTGCCATGTTGCCCAGGCTGTTCTCAAACTCATGGGCGTAAGCTGTCTATCTACCTCAGTCTCCAAAAGTGCTGGAATTACAGTCATGAGCCTCCATGCCCCCACCATGGGCCATTTTTAAGGATGTTAGAAGATGACTAGTAGCATGTGGGCAGAGGGAATGGGAACAAACCATCTTCTCTAAAGGGCTGATGGGAGAAAGAAATTCTTACTGAAAAAATGATCAAGTCATAGACTCATAGAGCTTTAGTGATGGATGGAGCTTTAGCAGGCAACTCCCTAATTGTGCAGATGAGAAACTGAGGCTCCAAGATATTTGCCCAAGGCCATATGGGAATAGACAATAGAATTCCAAACCATGTCTTCAGAGTCTAATTTTATGCCATACTTTGTGAAGTCGAATTTATTTTTTCAAGGCTTCTAATTCAGTTCTGTGTCTGATATGGCCAAATGAATCTTGTGCTTTGTTTTCTTAAGAAAGAAAATACTATTTTCTTGTTAGCAGTCATACCAGAGGCTCACAAGAGGTTTACACACCAGATAATAAACTCCTACTTATGGTCTGAGAGAAAGGTTGAAAAAATTTATGTAAAATATAAAAGGTAAAAAATATAAAAATCTCAATCCATTAGTGGATCCAATTCCTATTAACATTCCTTTTTCCTGCTACTTTTCTTTATTTTTGTGATGTTTTTGCGCTTCCCAGAGTGAACAATTATTTATCTTGAACAAAATAGAACTGTTCTTGAATCCTGCTGGTGTAAACTCTAAGCTAAATAAATGGAAATAGATATAAGTCCCAGGAATAAATCAGACTGCTTCCTTAAAAAGCAAGCACATAAGTCAATACTTTTTTTCTGGTAGTAGGAAAGATTCACAGAGCTGAAAGTCTATGTCCTTACCCACATGTAGACCTTACTCAAGCTATTTTTTCATTTATCCACTCGTAGAAAGACAGGTTTTCTATTTTCCTCCTCCTTCTCTTTATTATCACTCATTTTTAGCTGAGGTCTTCTGTAAGTCAAAAACTGACACACTTTTGCACCTGAAAAAGAGCATTACTGATTACGCTGATACAAAGTTATGGGACTGTCAGATCCGAACATTTGGTCACAGACTATACCTATACATCCTCCCAGACCTCATGGACATAACTGAGAGGTTAGACGTTTATTCATTCAAAAAACAGTTATTAAGTATGGATGCATTTGGCACTACATTAGGTACTGAGAATGTAAAACTGACAGCTTCTGTTTTTGTACCATATGAGCTGTTCTTTCTTCAGCCCAGACTTTCACAACATGGAAAAGTAAGGCAAAACCTTCAGAGCTGAGTCCACCAATTATGATTCTTCTTAGCAGGGCGTGTGCATATATGGCTTCTGCCTGGTCTTGCCCCCCTGGCGGTGGCTGCGCACGCTGAAGCTTGATGAATCATAGCTGTGTGATTTCTGTTCTACCTCTGCCCTGCATTAGGCTGGTTTTAATCAAGCGAAAGCCTAATCCTGTAGTGAATCTTATTAAGCCCTTTGCCCTTCTCCATTCCATCTGTTACATGTCTTAATTTCTATCCCCCAAATGGAATAAGCTGTGTTTTTGTTTCTCAAGACTTTTTTTTTCTTTTTGTGTTTGATGTCTTTCAGAGATAGGCTTGGAGTCAACAATTACAATCAAGCTGAATTTGGTCTGGCAGAGGATTTTCAGTATCCCTACTTACTTTCAGTGCTCCTCTTGTCTTATCAGCAAAGCCTCTTATTTTCAAATGTAGTGTACTGGGAAGCTCTGAAATTGGTTTCACATATTTTCCTGCCAGCACCACAATTACTGTCTTCCCAGGGTGTAAAATACTGACAGAGCCTTGGGGCACACAGTTATGGTGCCATCTTTTTGGATCAGTAGGTATGTGTCCTTCCTAGACCTACTGTACAACACAGGTAACTGCTGGCAGATGGATCACAATCTTGCCTTAGTGGGCCTTTCTTATCCTTTTGATCTATTGCTTAGTTTGTCTTACGAACCATATCATTCACATACATCATATCCAACTTAATTTGAAAATAGGCCTCCGGATCTCTGTCCAGGGAATAGCAAAAGAATACAGACAAATCTTCCCCAAGGCACATATTTCTGTTTATTGTAGTTTCTCTTTTTGGCAGGTCAGGAGAGATAAGGTTTTACTCTGGAGGAATGAAAAATATGTAAAAGGTGTTAATGATATGACAAATTCAAAATTTGGTTCTCTTTCAGCAATCACAGCCCTTGACATCTGGACTCTCTTCCTGTCTTGTTATCTACTGGTATTAATGTCTGTTTCTTCCCTTTGTAAAGTTCCTTGAGGGAAGTGTTCTTGTGTCTCTGTCATCTTTAAAGCTCTTCATCACCCTGGTGCTAAGTACATTGTTTTCCACAGAAAATATAATTGATAAATGTTTCTAAACTCAGTAAATATATTTGGTCTGTAAATCAGTAGTTCCTTTATTTGATGCTTTCTTATAGTGAAAGACTCATACTCACTGAAAGGTTCTTAGATGGAATGCAGTATAACCACTTGAGCGTTAACCACTCAAATGTCCTTTGAGCAATAAGGCCTTACCAAAAAGTGTGGAAAATATGAAAGACACTCCATATGTAGTCCTACAGAGTTGTTTTTTGCTACCCTGGGTGCAGAATCCTCAGTCTCCTAAAGATGCAGGTAAAAACATGGAATTGGTGCCACATGTAATCTTTTAACTCTCTTGCTTGCTGCTGTTGCTACCTAATATATACACACAACCCCACTTTGCAACGGATGGTAGGAAAGTTATCTTAGACCCAGGAACACTCAGCTAAACTGGGGCCTGGGACCTGCCTTAACAGAAGCATCTGGCAACGTTGGTTGGCTCCCAAATCAAATTAGGCTAGTATGTGTCCCATCCTGAGCTGGATAGTAATCAGTCAAGACTAACAAAAAGCAAAGAAAATAAGACGTAGGACAGTTTGCCACTTGATTCTATTCCTAATAATTTAGTGTTGCAACCCAGCTATATCTTGCTTTCTACCCTATTTGACACTTTCATATTGCTTCTCTCTATTGATAGTCACTGGGCTTCTTGTCAGCTGGAGGTTGTTATGCTTCATTACTGTCTCTGGATAAAACTCTGGTTGCTGGGAATTCTATTTGTGTTGTATTTGAGAACAATACAAATTTCTGCTTCACTGATGGAGATGGTGAGAGATTGGCCATTATGAACAAATGAAGATCGTGCAGTATTAGGGAACTTCAAATGAGTTTCCAAGTACATAACATATAGGCAAAAATGTATATAGGCATTCTCTATTTGGAAAGTAGACTCCCTCTTTTTCAGGTCTGGGTGTTAAGAAACTTGAGATAGTATTTTATGTATTTACATAGTAAAAGCCATGAATTTGGTAGACAAAGTGGTGTCATACAGGGCCAACTCTGTGTCCTTGCACAAAGCCCATCTCCAGTCACTCAAGTATGTGCCCCTGCCCTTAGGAGGAAGGGGAGACTTTTTATTTCCCCAGAGTGGTTGCCTTTTTTCAATAGTAGCAATACTAAGCCTTCCAAGAAGAAGGAAAACTACCACCAAGATCTGTGTCTCCATTATCAAGCCACATTCCTGAATCAGCAAAGACACAGAATACAGTCATTTGATTCCAGATAGGTACTCTTTGCCTAGCTCCATCATTTTGTTCTGTCACGAGGAGCAATACAGAAATGCTGGCTATTAAATTTCTTCTGAATGGCTCTTCCCTCCACCCCCTTTTCTGGGCTTCATAATTTTAAACTTAAAAACCCTATTTAGCCCTGACTGATACCACACCACACATAGCTAGTAAATACAGAGTTTCTGGTTCCTGAGAATCCCTGGCAATTAATGCCAATTTTAGTGCTTCTAGCAACAGCTGAGAAACCCAACAGAAACTTAAGAGAGTTTTTAATGTAAGCCTAAACAGCCAGGTGAGGCTATGTTGGAAGCTGTTTAGTGTAAGCCTAAACAGTTAGGTGAGGCTTGCAGATTGGGAGGAGATATGTGGGCTCTAGATTGATAGAGAAGTTTTATTCTGGTAAAACTCTATGCAGGCTCAAGCCAGGTTAGTCAAGAACAGGTAGTTTCCTGATGTAACTTGAATTTAGGTTTGAGGAAGGGAGCTAAATTTCAGGAACTTGAACTTTTAAACTCAAGTTTAAGAAAAGCTTTGGGATTGTAAACTCAAAGTGTCTTTGCAGCTACTAAGATAGTGTTTTATCCTCGGGGGACACTCAATAAATAATAAATTAGATTGATTTTTCTGACGATAAGCAAATTGGTGGAGAGTTCTGATTTTGTTATTTTTCAGTCCCTTTCGTCTATAAAATTCTATGATTCCAGCAAGGCCAGGAGGCAATAGAGAAAGCAGCAGGTTTGAGAATAGGAAAGAGATTCAGTGTGGCTGAAACATGGAATGTGAAGGAATTCTGGTGAGAGATGAGGCTGGAGAGGTATATGAATGCCGAATTGTTATCATTATTATTATTTTGAGATGGAGTCTCGCTCTGTTGCCCAGGCTGGAGTGCAGTAGGATTATCTTGGCTCACTGCAACCTCTGCCTCCCGGGTTCCGGTGATTCTCCTTCTTCAGCCTCCTGAGTAGAGTAGCTGGGACCACAGGCATGCACTGCCACACCCAACTAATTTTTATATTTTTAGTAGAGATGGGGTTTCATCATGTTGGCCATGCTGGTCTCAAACTCCTGACCTCAAGCAATCCGCCCACCTTGGCCTCCCAAAGTGCTGGCATTACAGGCTTGAGCCATCGCACCCAGCCCGAAAGCCAGCTTCTGGAGGTCTTTTCAGTTGGTGAAGCATTTGGGCTTTACCCTAAAAGCAGAGTGGAGTAACAGAAGAGATTTTAGCATGGGGTGTGACATGCTTAGACTTATACATTATAAAGATTACTGGGGTTAATGTAAAGAATGGATTGGAAGAGCACAAGTAGGGACAGGTGAGGAGGCTGTTATTGCAATTTGGGGAAATGAGAATTTTGGCCTGAACTAGGCTAGTGAGTGGAGAAAAGTGGACAGATTCAAGAGAGGGAGTTGGCAGGATGTGAGGAAGTTTGGGTGAAGAGGAGTAAAGGGTGAAGCATGATTCCCGTGTCTTTGATTTGGGCAATGAGAGAATGTGGTGCTATCAATAAGACAGGGACTGTAGAAAGAAAAATTGGTGAGGAAAGGTGGTAGAGAAAACAGTGGGTTCAGTTTTTTACAGTTTGAGTTTGAGGAGCTTGTGGGACATCCTAGAGATATGTAGGTGGCAGTTGGATGAATGGACCTGAAATTCTGAAGAGTGCTATTAATCGAATTTCAGGTTTGGGAGTTTATGATGTGGATATGGGAATAGATATGGGAGTAGATGCATTTTTTTTTCAAGGAAATGCCTACATTTATTGGCTTGGCAAAGAGGGAGGTGCAAAATTAAACCTAACTGTGAGTGATCAGAGAGCTAGGAGGGAAACACAAAGAGGCATCCTCGGGGAATAGAGAATAAAAAGATGGAATGATCTGCCTTCCTCACCTTTGGGTCATCCAGTGTCTAGGTTTCCAAATATTTCAGTTTACTTTTGGTTAGTAAGTCGTAGATTAGGAAAAAAAAAAAAAAAAAAAAAAAAAGCATATCAGACCACTACTGTGTGAATGCTATAGCCCTAGATCATTGGTCTGTTTTATTTAAACATATCTAGGTTCTGTTCCCTCTGAGGATTTTACCTAATGCTAAAGAGAATGAGAAGAAATACTCTTTATACATTATAAAACTGTGCTAATAGTAGCCAGCAGGGAAACTGACCTATAAATACTCTGAGCACATTAAGGTAAGTACATTTTTTTCTAATTTATGTCTTTTGGCTATGGTCTAATGTGATGATTAGTGAAAATGGAACTGAAGAGTGACAGGAAATATTAATGGCAGGCAGCACACAGTCTTTTGGCTTTAGAACAGTGGACTTTATCTGTTCCCAGAGGGAAAGTTTAATAAGTAATGGCCTTGATATACATTTTATACACTCTGACAATGAAGTAATGGGTGCTGCTTTTACTCTTTGACCAGCAGAGTCTCCTTTGCTGAAGTTAGGTCTACTACTTAAAGTTTGTTTAGAGGGCTGGCCACCTAAGGTTACAAGCAGAAGCATCACAATATCTGTATTTCCGTTATAGTCAGTGGTGAGTACTATGAGTCTCTTGTAGGAGGCTGCAAGTGATTGCCTACCATCAGGCCTACTTTCCCTGCAGAAGGAAGGAAGCAAGTCCAAGGTGCTCAAGAAGGTGTACTCTCCCAAAACATCCCACTCCCCTGGTTGCTGATTAAGAGCTAATGATTCACATTTAGGTGCCCTTCCATCCCCATCCCCATCCTGACAGCACAACATTTGAGTCAAGCCTCAACCTTGCTAAGTAAACAGATTTGTACTTGTTAGTCTTAGTAGCACTGGAATCTAAAGACAGACTCTGTGGGAAGGCAGATCTTTAGTTACTTCCTCCCCAAGCTGTTGCAGGAATTTCAGAGCCCTGCATGCCAAAGCACTTTTATGGCGTTAAGAAATTTTGTGTGTGTGTTGCGGGTAGAGGAATATACAGCCTTGAGTGACTCAGGCCTTTCACTGGGCCCAGTTTTTCCCTGTTAGAGGGAAAGGGGCTGGATTAGGGGATCCTTGAGTTTCCCTAAGCCTGGCCTGTATCCCTGCCCCCCAAACTGGGTCCACCAGCCAGAGCTTGCCTTCAGCCAGGCCCTTCTCTGGTTGGCTTGGCTGGCTTTAGAGGGTTGCATAGAGGCAAATTACTACTTGTCAGTCTGTAGAGAGGAAGCTCTTTTGCAATGGGAACACCATAGGAAGAGATTTCTAAGTTGAAAATACAGGTACTCCTCCTCTGAGAAATGGAAGAAAGAGAAAGAGCCCACTAAGGGGTCTAGAAATTAGAATAGTTAGATTCTTCCTGGCCCTATCAATGTTTGCTTGATACCCTGGCCTCATCAGTTTGTATTTACTTGTGTAAAGAGGTTCCAGGTTTAGAGAAAGGGTGTTGGAGGCAGACAAACCTAGCTCTGTCACTTGCTTGTTGTGTGATCTGTAGGAATTGTTGGAATTTGTGCATCTCGTTTTCTTTGTTAAGGATGTTTCACAGGCCTGCAGGAGGATTAAATGAGATACATAATATATATAATACAGGAATGCAGAGTCTAGCTTGGGAAGGGGTTACCTCACTCCTCCCACAGTGCTTCTCTTCACTTTCAACTTTGCTCACATGTTATTCTCCCTACCAGAAACTCACCTTCAGTGCTCAGTGAGGTCCTCCTGCCTATCCCAGTGCTCAAATCTTCCTGTACCCCAGCATGCATTGCCTGATTTCACATATTAGTAACAGCTTTCTTATGTTCTTTCACTGGTTTTGCCCATCTCATTACTGTTCTCTGAGGGAGGTATCCTGCCAAATACTGGTAATCTTTCTTCAATTCCTGGTAAGATGTTAGGTACATAGTAGGGACCTAAGCAATATTTGAATGAATGATTTTAGAAAGAACCAAGTTAGAGAGAGAAAGAGGAGGCAGCATGTGCAGTGGTTAAGGCCTGTATGGATGCCAAAACCAGCCTGCCTGAATTTGAATTCTGGTACTGCCAATTGTTAGCTTTGTAACTTTAAAAAAGTTGCTGAACTCTACTCCTCAGTTTTCTCATCTGTATAATGACAGTGGTAAAAATAGTATCTCTCTTCTAGGGTTATTGTGAAGATTAAATAATTTAGAGTGTTCAGACCAGTGCCTGGAACATAGTGTTATATAAGAACCCACCATTATTATTTTAAAGATCAGACAAGCTTGAGTTGAAAACCTGCTTTACTACTACTTACTAATGATGTGACCATAGGCAGAAATTATTAAATTTCTCGGTGCTCAATCTTCCTTCTCTGTAAAATAGGGATAACTTATTAACATAAATAGAGATAAATAGAGAAACTATCAACATAATATGTACTTGATAATTGGTGGCTATTAGAAGCCTGCTTCAGTCTCCTAGAAGCAAGAGTTCAGTCATGACCGCATGAAGGATCATTGCAGTAGCCCAGGCCCTATTTAGGAAACTGAATACCTAGGGCTTACCCTGACTGGGAAAGAGTGAGAAGACCCGAATTAGGAGTTGTGGGTGTATTGCAAGAAGGGATAGGGAAGTTACTTTGTGCTGGTTGCTAAGTTGTATCACCAAAATCCTGACCAAATTAAGTCATTAAAAACATATTTGGAAGGAAGTGGAGACTTCTGCCCATGTGAAATGCCACCACAGGTCCATACCTGCCACCTTTCTGCATATCTCTGATTGAGTGAAGTGTTCCTCGTGTTTTGTCCTTATGTAGCTAGCTGTGTTACTGTCATGGTGATGCTCGTGGTGTAAGAGAGTGGAAATATGCCATCTTATGCAGGCCAAGTGGGTCTGTTATTCTCAGAGAACGTGAAATTCGCCATTGCAGAGCTTTCATATCTGAGAGGTGCCACTTGCCCTCTTCTTCTGAAGCTACACTGGGACTCAGAGAATCCTAATTTCTAAGGTTCAGTCTATTTATTCTCACTGCTGAAATCTGATTTGGTCTTGAGTGATGTTTTAGATTTCAGGGGGATCTAACCTCTGCCAGCAGTGAGGGGCTGACTGTTCCACTGTTGAGGGCAGAGGCAATCTGAGAGGTTATGGTCTCAGTAAGGAACCCTGCTTAGCCCATTGGCTTTTCAGGGAGATGTGGGTAGGGAAGAATAAGCAAAGGAAAGGCAGGCAAGCCTTGGTACTAATGGCTTCTTTCTCAGGTTATTTGCTATCATCTCGATCTGTGCTTCGACATTTCATGGTCCAAGCTTCTCACATCCCTTCTTCTCTCTGTCCCTCTACTGTTTCTTTGTTTGAATTTAATGCTAAATTTTGCAATGCAGTAAATTCTTTGGTAAGGAGATGTAATATATTTCTACCTCAAAATTAGAGATTTGCTGCATGCTTGCTATATAATCTCACCATTATCAAAATCTTGTGGTTTCATTGTCAGCAATGCCAACAGTTGGTTTCAGATATCAAGATAACAGTAACCACTTGCTTTTTTCCCATTACTTCAGAGTTCTTTATTATTATAGTTTTATCTTAACTATATTTGCTCAGGAGAATTGACCTTTGATTAATGTCATTTTGCAGAATGAAATTCAGATATGGGGAAATTTAAAGAAGGCAGCTAATTATGTTCAGATGATGGGCCTGAATTCAGTTCTTTTTCTGTACCAGTTTGGTGGTACTGAACCTGGCTGTATGCATGAGGAGTTTAAAAAAAATACCAATACCCATGTCCTGCCTCAAGCTAATTAAAAATGATGATCTATTGGAGTAGTGTCAGGGCAAGGGTATTTTAATCTTTTCATTTGAGTCTGATGGGCAAACAGGGTTAAGAATCACTGCTGAATTTACCAAGAAGGGGCAAGACTTAATTTTCACTGTTTGGATGAAGAAATTATATGAATAAAAACATTTTTAAAATGTAGCTGATAAGGTTAAAACTTGTTTTCTGCCATTACTTTTCAAATCAATCAGCTTTTTGCAAATGAAGGTTTCTAGACGGCAGTAGTTTCTAGAAAGCAGTAGTGTTTTTCATTTTAAAGAGTAAAACTTCTGGGTACTAATGTTAGCAGTGGCAAACCTGTACAGGTCTGTATCAACTGGATTCTTGCCTCTTTAAAGGAAAGAATTTGTCTAAGGGGTATAAGGGAGAGTGAGAAAGTAAGACAAATTTTTGAGCAGGAATGAGAGTTTATTAAAAAGTTTTAGAGTAGGAATGAAAGGAAGTAAATATACTTAGAAGAGGGCCAAGTTGGTAACTTGAAAGATCCAAGTGCCCTGTTTGACCTTTGACTTGGGGTTTTATATGTTGGCATGCTTTGGGGTTTTGCATCTGCCCTCCCTTGAGTTTTCCTTGGGGTGGCCTGTCTGCATTTGCAGTTGAGAGGGGCGGCATGCACAGTGTGTTTACTGAAGTTGTGCACATGCTCATTTGAGGTGGTTTTCCCTTATCAGTTGAGTGTTCCTAGAGGAAGGTCATATGCCAGTTAAACTTAGCCATTTTGCCTCTTTGTGTGCATGCTTAGGTCCACTTGCCCAACTCCTGAGATCTTACAGGAAGCTGCTGATCACTAGCTTCAGGTGTTTTCTATCTGTTGAGAGACTGCCTTTCCCTGAACTGGCTGTGACCAATTATTATTTTAGAGAGTCAGTTTAACAACTGCCTATCACCTGATAGTTACCTGACATTCATTGGTGTGTGGGGGTGGGAGGGTGGGGGGGAAGCAGGGGTGGTCCTGCCCTGCTTATGTCTGCTTAGCTATCTACTTTAACATTTTCCCCCTAAAGAGTCCAAGACCCAATTCTTTGAGAGAATGGATAAAGGTCAGTCTTCTGTAACTGCTCTCTCCTGACAGAGGGGCAAGGATGGTTTTTTCTGTGGGTCTTGGCCTTTTGCTAGTTGTCAGGGCAGGGTGGCTCCATGGGTTGGTAAAAGTGGTATCCAGCCAGGTTTAAGGGATACCGGCAGGATTTTGCCTCCGTCGTCCCACTGATGGGCAGTCTAGGGCTTTTCTGTAGAAGGGTGACTCTTGAATATTGAGAGGACAGCATCTATCACTGAGGATCATCTGGAGCTGGATGACCTGAAGATGAAAGGAGACAAATCGGGTTATTAGATTTAAAAGACATGGACCAAAAAGGAGCAGAAGTAGGAGACTAACAAGTGGGCATAAAAAGGGAAGAACGCAGTCAAACTATTTCCACGCTCCTTCCCAATTTAATGAACCCTGAGAGACTTGTTCTCGTAAAATGGAGGTTGGATTTGGGAGTTTTCTTTCTGTCTTTTTTTTTGGTCTTTTTTTTTTTTAATTGCATTTTAGGTTTTGCGGTACATGTGAAGAACATGCAAGATTGTTGCATAGGTACACACATGGCAGTGTGATTTGCTGCCTTGCTCCCCATCACCTATATCTGGCATTTCTCCCCATGCTATCTCTCCCCAACTCACCCTGCTGTTCCTCCCATATTTCCTCCCAACAGACCCCAGTGTGTGATGCTCCCCTACCTGTGTCCATGTGTTCTTGCAGGAACATGCATTGTTTGATTCTCTGTTCTTGTCTCAGTTTGCTGAGAATGATGGTTTCCAGGTTCATCCATGTCCCTACAAAAGACACAAACTCATCATTTTTTATGGCTGCACAGTATTCCCTGGTGTATATGTGCCACATTTTCCCTGTCCAGTCTATCATCAATGGGCATTTGAGTTGGTTCCAGGTCTTTGCTATTGTAAACCGTGCTGCAATGAACATTCGTGTGCATGTGTCCTTATAGTAGAATGATATATAATCCTTTGGATATATACCCAGTAATGGGATTGCTGGGTCACATGGAATTTCTATGTCTAGGTCCTTGAGGAATCGCCACACTGTCTTCCACAATGGCTGAACTAATTTACATTCCCACCAACAGCGTAAAAGTGTTCCTATTTCTCCACATCCTCTCCAGCATCTGTTGTCTCCAGATTTTTAATGATCGCCATTCTAACTGGCATGAGATGGTGTCTCAATGTAGTTCTGATTTGCATTTCTCTAATGACCAGTGATGATGAGCATTTTTTCATATGTTTCTTGGCCTCATATATGTCTTCTTTTGTAAAGTTTCTGTTCATGTCCTTTGCCCACTTTTGAATGGGCTTTTTTTTTTCTTGTAAATCTGTTTTAGTTCTTTGTAGATTCTGGATATTAGCCCTTTGTCAGATGGATAGATTGCAAAATTTTTTTCCATTCTGTTGGTTGCCAATTCACTCTAATGACTGTTTCTTTTGCTGTGCAGAAGCTCTTAAGTTTAATTAGGTCCCATTTGTCTATTTTGGCTTTTGTTGCCATTGCTTTTGGTGTTTTGGCCATGAAGTCCTTGTGTATGCCTATGTCCGGAATGGTTTTGCCTAGAATTTTCTTCTAGGGTTTTTATGGTGTTAGGTCTTATGTTGAAGTCTTTAATACATTTGGAGTTAATTTTAGTGTAAGGTGTCAGGAAGGGGTCCAGTTTCTGCTTTCTGCACATGGCTAGCCAGTTTTCCCAACACCATTTATTAAACAGGGGATCCTTTCCCCATTGCTTGTTTTCGTCAGATTTGTCAAAGATCAGATAATTGTAGATGTGTGGTGTTGCCTCCGAGGCCTCTGTTCATTGGTCTCTATCTCTGTTTTGGTACCGGTACCATGCTGTTTTGATTATTGTAGCTTTTTAGTATAGTTTGAAGTCCAGTAGTGTGATGCCTCCAGCTTTGTTCTTTTTGCTTAGAATCGACTTGGCTATGTGGGCTCTCTTTTGGTTCCATATGAAGTTTAAGGTGTTTCTTTCCAGTTCTGTGAAGAAGGTCATTGGTAGCTTGATGGGGATAGCGTTGAATCTGTAAATTACTTTGGGCAGTATGGCCATTTTCACGATATTAATTCTTCCTAACCATGAGCATGGAATGTTTCTCCATCTGTTTGTTTGTGTCCTCTCTTATTTTGTTGAGCAGTGGTTTGTAGTTTTGGGAGTTTTCTGATGTTGCCTTTTACTTTTCTTGATTGTTTTACCCCAAATTGACATTTTTCATCTAAGGTTAGACAATTTACTCCCTGTGCTGCCATTAACCTATCTAGTCCTTGATGATTTTGGAGGTATGTAGCTGCTAAAGAGTTTGTTTGTTCTTGCATGGTTGTTAAGGTTTTAGCCATGGCATCAATGTTGTTGGCTATTTCCTTTGAGAGTTGGCTATGGATTAAGGAGGCTTTTATGATTCTCACAATTACAGTTCTTGTACCAGCTATAATGCCAAGTCCCATAAGAAGGGGAATTAATTGGATAACCCTCCTCACCCTGGGCAAGATGAAATGCCCATAGATTGCTACTGAAAGAGACAGATTGCCAGGGACTCTTAAGACGTCTGGGCATATATAGCCTATGGTTTAAGTTTCAGTTCAGTTAGTGGGGAGGCATTGGTGAATAGATTGGCCACAAATGCAGAAGGCTCCTTGAGTTTTAAGACAAATATAGAGAGAAAAACAAAATAAGGGGGTAAAGGCAGTTCCCAAAAAATCCCAAGGCTGCTAACACACCCAGGTAGCTGGTGCTATAGTCATGCTTGCCAAGAGTGGGATGCAGATTTGGCTCTGGTTAGCTCCTTTGGTTTTATTTTCCCAAAAAAAGAGAATTTCGAGTTTGGTCCAATAGAACCCATTCTGCCGTAGAGCTGAGGTTGCAATTTGCAGACATTAGTTATAATCATCATATCAAAACCAGAAATTTTGAGTACTGAGTGAGCATGGGCATCCCTGGCAAAACTGGGTGTACTTATCTAGCAAGGTTTCCTGAGGAAAGATAATATTTGGAGGTTTGGGAATCTTGGCTGATGACAGAATTGTTGTAGATGTATGTTTGGCAAATTTGTTGGTTAGGATCTACAGTGAGAATAACATTATAAACTGTACTGGGGAGAACACTATATCCATTCCATTTTTCCATGTACCTGTAACACAAATGGGTGCTATTCCCATTAAAGTGATATTAGAAAAGATGGGTCTGAAAATGGGAGATTCCTTATGGATATCAGGGAAATCTTCCTTTACATTTTCAAGAAGGCTTGCAGGCCCGAACGTCCCTTTTAGATTAGGGTCCCACTGATAGAAAATTTGTAATTCTGCCTCTATGCTTGTCCACTCTCTGGGCAAGGCTGCATAAGCTCTTCCTGGTGTTTTAGCGAAAGAGCTAGTACATAATCAGCAATTGGTGGAGTAAGGGTATTCTGTGCTTGGGAGCAATTGCTGAGCTTTTGCCAATAACAGGAAATCAAGATGGTAATACACTGCTAGTAAAGGAGAACCTGCAGGAACAGGCCCATGGTGACCTATTGTGATTGTAAAAGATAAATTGGTCACACAGGAAGCTGCCACTGGAACTCCTGGTGGGTGGTGTACAAGTTAGGGTGAAAATAGTGATAACAATCAGAGCTATTGTGAGTAAAATTCCTAATATTGAGATCACCTTACTCTGAGATGAAAGGATGTTTGGGGGCATTACTTATCTTTTTGCTTAAAGAGGAATTTCAGATATTCCAGTGCCTCTCAAGTATATTCTATATCTGAGTGTGCTGGTTCCAGTTCTGGTGTTTCGGGGCTTTTCCGCAGCTTCACTTGGATATGATATATCCAGCTGGCAATCTCTGGTACTTTAATGACTGTGGGGGCAGATGATAGAATAGTGAAGGGGCCCTTCCAGATTGGAGTTAGTTGGGAATTCGGGGTTCCATCCTCCAAGCTTTAATGAAAACTAGTGAGCCTGGAGGATGTAGGGGTGGAGATTTTTTCCCTTCTGATTTTGTTTTTTTTTGTAATTCATATTCCCAGAGAGCCTGTTGGAAGCCTGTTAAACAGACATACTGGATGATTATGGCAGTTTCTTCATTTAGTAATAAGTCGAAATATAGGAGTGGCCTACCATATAAGGCTTTGAAGGGGCTTACTTGAAGGGAAACTTAGGGGCAATATGAACCTGAAGGAGGGCTAAAGGTAGGAGGTCTACCCATGGCTGTGTTGTTTCCTGACAGAGTATATTGAGGGTGCATTTGAGGGTTGGTTAGTTCTTTCCACTTTTCCTAAGATTGTGGTCTTCAGGCAGAATGAAGTTACCACTTTATGCCTACTTTATGCATTACTAACCTGTTGAGTTACTTGGGAAATGAAGGTTAGTATTAATGGGGTTATAGGTAGGAGGAAAGTGGAAAAAGTAACGAGTGGGGGGAGAAATGGTATAAGTATTTCTTATTCCCCAGTTTGGGCTCCCCAGGTCATTGCAGAGGACAATACCTGGGGATTGTCCTCTGCAATGACCTGGGGAGCCTAAATTGGGGAATGAGTTCCTTTAGGGGGAATTTAACTACCTCCTGTACATTTTTGGTCCTTGTTGGGCAAGCTTCTACCCCTCCTGTGAAGGTGTCTACACAGGCCAAGAGGTACGTATACCCGGCGTGCGGGGAGCTGAGTGAAATTCATCTGCCAGTCCTCCCCAGGGTATGTACCTCTCTTTTGGATTGGATTTATTAATGGAGAAGGCTTCTGTTTCCGGGGATTATTTATGGTGCACAAGGTGCAGCTTTGACAAGCCTGTCGAATAGTTTTATTTAGTCCCTTCCCACTGAGCACCTGTTTACAAATTTGCCCTACACTGTCTTTTCCAAGGTGGCAAAAGTCATGTAAACTGTTGCTGACTTTCCATTTGGAGTCTTTAGGTAGATAGAGAAGTTCTCCCAACCTGTATTATCCACTGGTTTCATTTTTATACCCATGTCAGATGGCCCAAAGTCTTTCTTCCTTAGTATATTGGAGAGGGGGAAGTTCACTGGGGAGAGAGGGGAGCAAGGCTCCCATAAAGGTATCTTTTGAGACAACTGCCTCTAAAACTTTTTGGTCAGCTAAATTGTGTCTTCATACAGTTTCATTGGAGCCCTCTGGTGTCCTATACAATGCACTGCTGCCACTTTCTGGGGCAAAAGAACAGCCTCTAGGAGCTCTAAGATTTGAGGCCTGTACTTAATAGGAGTATCCCAAGTTTTTAGGTACCCCCTTTCCTTCCAGATAGCCAGGTGGGTGTGAAGCACCAGAAAGATGTATTTGGAATTTTTGGAGATGGTTATTCTTTTTCTTTCTCTTAATTCTGGGGCTCTGGTCAGTGTGATGAGTTTGGCTAGTGTGCTGAGGCCACCAGGGTCAGAGCATTAGCCTCTGTAATTTGGTGAAGGGACACTATAGCATACCCTGCATATCTAATTCCATTCCTGACAAAGCTGCTCCCATCTGGAAACCATATTTTGTCCAGATTATCCAGGGGCTGATCTCTTCAGTCTTCCTGGCTGACATAAATTTGATTAAGTATCTCACAACATGAATGTGTTGAGTTATCCTCTCCCGATAGTGGCAGTAAGGAGGCTGGGTTAAGGGTGGAACTGCCTAATTGTGAGTTTTCTAACAAGACTTGGGACTTTAGCAGTCTGTTGTCAGTGAGCCATTGTGGTCCTTTTATGTCCAATAAGAGGCCTATTTGGTGGGACATCAGGAGCCAGATTGTGATTTTTGAGGGCCTCCTGGAGTAGGATGGCTGCTGCAGCCACTACCTTGTGGCAATGTAACCATCCTAGTGCTACTGGGTCTAGGTTCTTTGAAAAGTAACGTATAGGATGTTTGAATGGCCCAATGGTTTGAGTTAGAACTCCTAGGGCTACACCTTGTCTTTCAGTGATGAAAAGATGAAATGGTTTGGTTAGTATGAGCAGCCCAAGGTCTGGGGCTTGTGAGAGGGCAGTTTTTAGCTGTCTAAAGGCTTGCTTCTGATCCTTTCCCCAGAGAAATGGGTCCCTATCAGTTCCTTCTTTAAGAGCCTGATATAATGACTTAACAATTACACCATATTCCAGCACCCAAAGTCTGCAATATCCTGTGATCCCCAGAAAAGTGCAAAGTTACTTTCAGGTGGTTGTGGTAAATATTCTAAGAATGGCCTGAATCTTTTCTAGGGAGAGCTTACGTTCTCTGGGTGTCAGGATTATCTCCAGGTATTGGACCTCTTGTCTTAGTAGCTGTGCCCTGGCCTTGGATACCTTGGCCTTGGATACTCTCTGTCTGTTAGGAAATTTAGTGCCTGGGCTAAATGTTGGATTCCTAACTCTCTTGTTGGGGAGCAGATTAATAGGTCATCCACGTGCTGTAGGAGAGGGCTTCCCTACTTCAAGAGTTAGGTCCTGCAAATCTCTAGCTAAGACTTACCCAAACAAATGGCGACTATTTCTGAAATCTTGTAGAAGGACTGTCCAGGTGAACTGTTGACTCCTTCTTTTTTCATTTTCCCACTAAAATGCAAATAGAAATTGGGAAGATGGATCTTTAGGGGGGTACAAGTGTCTCTGAGATCTAAGAATGGAAACCACTGAGCACGTGGAGGTACTTCTACTAGAATTACATATGGGTTGGGGACCATTGAGTATATTGGGACTACTACCTCATTTTTGACTTGCAGGTCCTAGACTATCCTATATTCTCCATTGCTCTTTTTAACAGGTAAGATAGGCATGTTACAGGGTGAGTTACAGAGTATTAATCATTCATGTTTTAGGAATTTTTCAGTTAGCAACCAAAGTTACTCTGGCCTCTTGCCAAAAAGGAAACTGCCTTCTACAAGGATAGCTAGAAGGGTCTTTGAGCTGAATTACTACAGGCATTGCCATTATGGCCTTTCCTAGTATTCCTGAGGCGGACCTCTAGATTAATGGGAAGGTCTGTGGGCAGCTCTTCCTTGTATGTGGTTTCCCTGAGGCATAAGATTGCATTTGTAAAAGGAAGTGATGGCCCTGGAAAAAGATTAACTGAGCCCTGAATCTAAATAAAATATCATTACCCAAAAGGGGCAGAGGACATTCTGGCATCCCTAAAAATGAATAAGCAAAGACAGTTTTCCCCCACAGATAGCATAGAGGAAGAGTAAACCTCTGGGTTATGGGTACTCCATTTACCCCCATCACCTGGCAGGATTTGGAGGATAATTGCACAGGAAAAGAGGTAAGCATCAGGTAGGCTAAGTTCATGTCCAAAAGAAAATGTATAGTACTACCTGCCACGTTCAAAGCAGCCCTTGGCTCCATCCCTTCAGTAGTGATGTTCCATCTGGGAGCAAGCCAGAGCATAGGGCCCCCTTAGTTCAAGGCAATCGGGGGGTTGGGATTTTGTCCCTGGGACCCTTCAGCCCTCAGGGCAGTTCTGTTTCCAGTGGCAGAACTTGTGGCAGAGGGACAAGCCATGCAGGGCTTCTTCTGTCTGACCCATTGGGACAGTTTGCCTTCCAGTGGCCTGGCTTCCCACACTGATGGCAGTTACCTGGGAGAGTATTCTGAGTGTATCCTAGAAGGGGCTGGCAGACTTGTAGGGCAGCCAGTAGAGCTTTTCCTTTTGCCTCTCACTTTGCTGAGCCCTTTCATTTTCCTTCTGGTTCTGATTATGAAAGACCAAGGAAGCTATTTTTAAGGATGTCAGGCATAGGGGTGTTGGCATCCAGTGCTAGTTTTTGGAGTTTCTTCTGAATATTTCAGACAGCTTGAGTTAGGAAATGGTCCTTTAGGACCAGTTACCTTTCTTGTGTCTCTGGGTCTAGTTTAGTATGTTTCACTAGGGCCTCTTGTAGCCTCTCTAGGAAAGTGGTGGGGTTTTCAAGAAGGCCTTGATCTATTAAGGAAAATTAAGTATAGTTCAAAGACTTTGCTCTGCTAGTTTTCATTCTACCAGACAGGGGAACATGTGGTCCCTTGCCCGTATACCCCACTGGGTATTTTATTCCCAACTGGGGTTGACCTGGGAAACTTTGGTGACCCCACAGGGTAGCCACCAGAGTCAGTCATGTATATTGTGTTTGTGAATTGTTGGGCTGCCTCCATAATGGAGTTGTGTTCTCCCTTAGACACTGTTTGCCACAGTATGACTGAGAGGTCACTCCAGATGAGTTCAAATGTTGAGCCCAATTTATGGAACCCTTTGATGTATTTGCCAGGGTCCTCTAGAAACTTCCCTAATTCCGTTTTAATTTGGCTGAGGTCTTGCATAGTGAATGGAGTCTGGACTCTAGTGGGTACACTGGGGTCATTAACCTCTTGAAAGTTAAGAGGGTGGGATCCAGAGGATGGTCCTGAGTAGGGAGGGGAGAGCACCAGGGCAGGGAGACTTGGATATAATAGCATAGAAGGGGCAGTGGGCTGTGTGTTAAGCTCTGCCCTTGGGTAAACCTTATAAGGGGTTTCCCAAACCAACCAGAATGGGCTGCCTGAATATGACTGCTATCATTGCTGGATCCATTTTACAAGCCCAACAAAGGTCAGGATTGTTTCTTAGGGCCATGAAGGACTGTACATAGGGGATTTTTGGCCATTTTCCGTTAGTGACAAAACAAACCTAGTTGATAGATCATACTAAAATGTATACTTTCATTTTCTAGCCAAGATTCCTAGTCCTGCAGCTTGTATTCAACCCAGGCTGTGTTACAGAAAAATAGCCTTTTCCTTTTTAGCGTTTGGGGGTCAAACTTTTCGCGGTTCTTGAGGATGCATCTGAGGGAGGTGTCCTGTGGTATGGAGACATGATTACCCATCTGTGAAGAGAGAACAGAGGAGACAAAAAGGAAAAAGAAGGTGTACTGTCTTATTTTCCTATTATCCTTTCCTAAACAGGGCAACTCCCATTCATCTTTAGGGTTCTGAAATGAACCAGTCTCACCAGGTACCCTTAACCTTGATCCCATCTCATCATAATTACCCACTTGAGAACAGAGAAGATAGCGGAGTGAATAGGGGCCCCTATTCATCCTTGGGGTTATGAAATGAACTGTTCTTACCATGTATGCCTAACCTTGCCTTCACCTCTGTTCTAATGGTAATTTGTTCTGTGTCTGTAGCCTGGGACCAGCTTTCATCTCTGTCCTATGGGTAGTTTTGTCTCTTGTACCTAGTGCCTTGAGCTGGCCTATATCCTTGTCTCCATGGCGTTATAGTGACTCTTGCATGGAGCACTCTAGCACAAAATGATTATCTCTTTTCTTATAATCCCATTTCCTATTTTTTTTTTTAAGTAGATGAGAAGCCTGTTTTTCAGATAACTGCTATGAGGGGCTGGATTTCCCTTTCTTTGAATATGACCTTGAAGGTCTTAATGTATATTGAGAGAGCATGGAAGTGATGAGAAAAATGGAGGAAAATTTGTATTTGGAGTTTTTCATTTTCCCAGGGAAATATGCAGAACAAATGCTTAAGTAGATAGGAAAATCTCTGTGCTACAGGAGGAAGCAGGAGGAAGTGAGAGGGATACTCATGGAAAGCCTCATATGCTAGCAAAAACAGCAGCCCTTGAACTGAGATATTTATGTACCTTCTTGACATAAAGGAGGAACCTCTAGAGGACATGGTTGGGATAAGGGTTCACAGATGGCAAAGGAAGAATTTTTCTTCATTCCAAAGAGTTGCTAACTCAAAAAAGCAAGTAGGTGGGGTCATTAAAGGGCCACAGAGCAAGGTCCTATGCAGGTAGACAAACTGGTTCAAAAGCTACCAAAAACTTGGCCCTGGAGCATAACAGGAATGAAAAGCATATGGTAAATAATAAGGAGCCAGCAGAGCTGGGGTTCCAATTAGTGTCTGTCCCATCAGTGAGCTAACGGACATCTGCAAGGGAGCCCATTTCTTTGCTGCTGTGCAAACACAGAAAGAGCCACAGGTACACGAATAATAGGGAGTGTGTGTTTAGGGCAGAGAAGGAAGTCATGTGACATGTGAAGTAAAAACAGAGAAGAGGTAGTCTTGCCCCCAAGGCAGACAGTCCAGTGAGTGTAGAAGGCCATTTCAGAAAATATACAGAGAAAACAGGAGAGTAAGTGGTGTGGGCTTTTGGAAAAGAGCCAGTTTTAGTTGAAAAAGCAGAGGAAACCCTAGACATTGCATAGTCTTAGGCTTTTGCCCTATGACTCTTGCAAGCCTTCTGTTCAGGAAGCCTTTTAGTGTTTCAGGTCTACTTGGTGCAGACTTCCCACCCCCATGAGCCATCCATCAAGGTGAGCTGAGAGATCAGCCCAGTGGGGACCAGAGCATCTGTGACTGAGAGAACTCGATCTGGGGGTTGGTTAGTAAGAAAGAAAGAAAGAGGAGAGGGAAACCATGTACAGGAGTTGAACACCTTCAGCTGAAGATGGCAAGACATAGAGGTATCTTACCACTACGAAAGATATCTGAGTCACACATCAAAGTATTTTAGCAGTGGCAAATCCATACAGGTCTGCGGCAACTCGATTTGTGCCTCCTTGAAGGAAAGAATTCATCCGAGGAGCAAAGGCAGAGTGAGAGACTGAGGCAAGTTTTTGAGCAGGAGGAGAATTTATTAAAAAGTTTTTCAGGGCAGGAATGAAAGGAAGTAAGTAAACTTGGAAGAGTGCCAAGTGAGCAACTTGAGAGATCCAGGTGCCCTGTTTGACCTTTGACTTGGGGTTTTATACACTGGCATGCTTCTGGGGTGCATCTCTCCTCCCTTGAGTTTTCCTTGAGGTGAGCTGTCCACATGCAAAATGGCCTGCCAACTCTTGGGAGGGGTCGCCTGGAGGGTGTTTACTGAAGTCGTGCACATGCTCATTTGAGTCCTTACCAGTTGAGTGTTCCTAGAGGATGGTTATATACCAGTTAAACTCTGCCATTTGCCTCTTTGTGCACATGCCTGAGCCCATTTGCCCAACTCCTGAGATCTTATCAGGAAGGTGCTGATCACCAGCTTCAGGTGTCTTTTTATCTGTTGGGAGACTGGCTTTCCCTGTCACTGGCTGTGACCAATTATTATTTTAGAGAGTCAGTTTAACAATGGCCTGACATTGGGGATGGTGGGGGACCTCTCCTGACGTGCTCATGTGTGCCTCACTACATACTGTAGCACTAAGACTGGAAATACCTACCTGCCATTTATCAGGACCTTGGACCATGAATATATTGGTGTTAACCATCTGTGTGCTCTCTTTGGTATATGATTATGTTAACTTTAGTGATTCCCAATGAAGTTGAGCAGAGTGCCCCTAAAGGACTTTTCTGAGTAGCTATTTCAGAGTTAAGAATTTTTCAAACTATACCTTCCAGCACACCCACCAACCTCCCCCATTATAATCTGCTCTCTAGGTTGATTTGGGTCTGGGTTGTGTAACTGAAATAATCAGCCCTGGTAGCTGATGGAGTGTATCTTTTGGGTATCTGAAGGCAGAAATTACGTTGAGAGCCACAAGTTCCCTTGACTCTTAAGTGTGGCATATTTTGTTTTTAGAGCTTTATGTGGAAATGTCAATCTAGTAGTTATGGAAAAACCTGGGCTCAGAAATTCCTTACATTTCATTTGAAAGTATGATACAGCTACAGCTGGGATTCTGTCTCTTTTAGGGATAGGATTCAGGGCAAAAGGAAAACCATTCTGTGTAAGAATTGCCCTAGAATAGCACCTTTGTCTTAGTTCCTCTTGAGTTACTTTGGGATCCTTCAAGTTTCTAGCTTGGCCGGGTTGCTTTTGGAGCCAAAGATAGTTCCAATTCAATTATTAGCATTAGCGAGTTCTTATTAGCATTTTGTGAGGAATACTGAAACCACTCCACAAAGGGTGTGAAACCCTGGCTGGTGGGGTAGGGAGGGTGAGCTGGACTGTTTCTTCTTGGCTTAATACCAGACATATTTCTCTTGGTACAGATCCATTCTTCTTTGCGTGGGAACGTTTATTGTTCAAACTGTTAGGTGAGGGTCTCATTCAGATAATTTTTTAAAAATACACATTTTAAGACTTATTTTAAAAAATCCACAATCCCAATGAAATAATTCATTTGTCATGATGCCTTGTTCAGAAATTTGAAAAGGCTTTTTGATGGATGTGAGAGTTTTCCCTGTCATATGGGTCTACCGGTCATTTGAGCAAAGAGTTAACTGAGGCCAAGGAGGCTTCTCTGGCAGGTTGGAAGCTTTGTGCAATAGCCCAGCCGTGGGCTGAGAGAGGCTGATATTCATTTGTTTGTATATAAAGCTTTCATTCCCAAATTCTTAGATATCACACACCAGGAAAGTTGACTGTGAAAAGCAGGGACAAACTCAAGTATTTCCCGGCTGTTATGGTTGCATTTGATGTATCCAATTCTGCCTGACAGTATTTGCCACTTGATTGTCTAAACAGAGTTTTAACTCTGGTAGCAGGTTGAGCATTTATTATTCACATCCAGCAGTTGTCATAAATATGATTGTGTATGCCCATGTATGTTAATGAGTCTTACATTAAAGCCTTTCGTTTGGAGATCTTGAGCCCCTCCTATCTTTTTGTGCCATTTGTGAGCTTCATTCTGGAATTGTGTGACTTGTTAAGGTGTAATGTTCTTTGTTGCTGAGGAACTGTGCCGAGGGCTTGTGCAGAGAGTGGCCCATCCAGAAATGTCTCCCAGGACCCTGAAAGCTCCCTTGTTTCCTTTTTCTGTTTCCAATCTGGTTATAGCAGCTGGGTCTGGATATAGCAACAGCACCCCCTAGTGTATTATAGGGTGAGGATGGGTTCCTGGTTAACTCGATAGGGTGAGGTGTTCTGGTTTCACAGAGTGGAGTGTGAAAAACTGGCAACTTGGCATTTACTAAACAATATAGTTGAGGCTAAACATGCAACAGCAGCATATCTTCCAGGTTTTGACAGCTGAAAAAGGAAGATAGAGACAGCAGGAAGATAGAGTTTTAGATTACAAGGATGTGAAGGCTAAGGAGAGCCACAGTAGGAAATCAAGAGGTCACTGGGGAAGAGAGCTGTTCCAATAACAGTTTGCTATTCTTCCAAAGAATCCAAAGCTTGGCCGTGTGCACAGAAAGCTTGGCCACAAAGGGCCTGCCATTAGGGCCAAAGCCCTTTGTTAGATGTGAAACTGAAATTCCAAAGACTCCAAGCAGTGACTTAAAGGCTAAGAATGACAGGTAGATATTTACCTCATAACAGAATTTTGATTAAAGAAACTAGGCCTTAAGGGAACAAAATGGGGGTGGAGATGGACTATAGAGAGAAGAAAAGAGGGATGCTTTCTTTCTTCATTTTGTTCATTTTACAAATATTTGCTGTTGAGCTGCTCTTCAGTGTCAGCTTCTGTTCTACATACTGGAAATACAGATGGGAATAAAACAGAGTTTCTCTCCTTATAGAGCTTACATTCTTTACAGTTGCCAAAAGGCAGATCACCATGGCTCAGTTCTTATGTTTGTATTTTCAAAGTGTGATTTATTTACAGGCAGAATGTGATTTGAGGAAATGGAAAGTACCCATTGTTCAAAATTGTCCCCCACCCTGCCAGCCAGTTTTATATGAAATTTCTAAACCAAAACCCCTGTTGATTAAATATGTTTTCTGAGAGAAGTAATAATAAATCCAGTTGCTTTGACCCACACTTACTTTCTAGTGAAAATGAATGACCTGATAAGACCTAGAGGAATGGAACACTGAGGGGTGGAGTTACAACATTGGGATTAACAAGCTCTAGCCTTGGGGAGTTTGTTTCAGGACCAAGTTTTCCTTATCTATAGAAGTAGCTGTATTCCTGTCTGGTCCTTCTAGATCTTATTCTATCTTGTGTAGCCGATAGCCTCCGAGAAGGTGTAGAGCGTGGGGCACCCCTGGAAACACTGGATGATTGTTTGGGAGTAGGAGTAGGACCAGACTAGACACTGGAAAAAAAAAACATGGAGAAGGAACATGATTTGACCATCAAATTTAGGCTATTAAAAATATATATTTCTAGGGCACTTATTCTTGGTTTTAATTTCTGGCTACTAATAATCTGGAAGGGAGTGTGGTACTATGAATATGGTTGTTGCAGATTTTTTGGGAAAGCCCAATTAGTTTTACTTTTGTGGGTCAATTTAGTTTTGAAGATTATTTATAAAGCTTAGAGTGATAGACCTGACCTCTAAGCTGCAGCTGTTTAAAGAGCTGTGTGCTGTGGATTTTCTTGTTTTGCAGTGTTTCCTTTTAACTTTCCTGTTCAGGGCAGAAATAGAGTAATGCAGGCCCATATTCTTTGAATCCTAGAGAGCAAGTGACCTCTTTACTATTGTACCTGAAACATTCAACTAGAGTATATTTTAGGAAATACTTTTTCAGCTTGAAACATGACTTTGCTTTTGTGAATAAACACTTCAATACAGAGACACTGACAGGTATTATGGCCTGTTCTCCTGACCCATTGTGTAACTTCGGATACTGTATGACTTTTCTCCTTGGAAAGAGGCAATGTAAAATCTATGGGTTTCTTTAGAAAAGACAGTTTATAACTATACCCTTATTGGTGCATGTGATGAAGATTAGTGAAAACTTTCACTGGGTTTAGACATTTTAGAAATGCAGGGGGCTGGGTGTGGTGGCTCATGTCTGTAATCCCAGCACTTTGGGAGGCTGAGACAGGAGACTTGTTTGAGCCCAGGAATTTGAGACCAGCCTGGGCAACATAGTGAGACCTCATCACTACAAAAATTATACAAAATTAGCTGAGAGTGGTGACACACACTTGTAGTCCCAGCTACTGAGGAGCCTGTTGGGGGAGGATCTCTTGAGTCTGGGGTGGTTGAGGCTGCAGTGAGCTGTAATCATGCCACTGAACTCCAGCATGGGTGACAGAGTGAAAAACAGGAGTTATTTGCTGGGATCTTTACAGCTAGAAGATGTGGGTGCTGGTCTTCATATTTTATTGGCCAGGCTTTTCTTTATTTTGTGGTCCTCCTCTTTGCAGAGTTTCAACCTCTCTGTAAGACCAAAGTACCTGTGTAAACAGGATTCCAGTATTTAATATATATAGGTTTTTTTGTTTGCAAAATTTCTTACTATACATGGTTCACTTTTAAAGAAGTAACGCAGTGGACCAACTGAAAGACAGAAATCTTGGGTGGCTTTGTAATTTTCTATGTGTGTGTTCTGCCACCTGCTGGAAAAGGATCACCACGCTTGGGAAGCTGGCTGGCAAAGCAGAGGAGGGTGTACAGTCTGGCTCCTTCAGCCCTCTCCTAGGGCTGGGCAGAGTACAGGAAAACTCACAAAATGCTGTGGTGTGCTTGGTTTTCTGTTGGGTCTCCCTAACGGGCAACTAGAGTTATCGCACAGGGATTTCCCCTTCAGCCTGCTGCACTCACGGCCAGCCACCTCAGGCCTGCTACTTTGTGAGCCCCGCTCACATCATACTCTGGCCTCATTCCTCTGAGTGTCCAGTATGTTGTCTAGGATTGCCTTGAAATACTTTTCACTGGTTGGAAGTCGAAACAAAACAAAACAAAACAAAACAAAACAATAAATCCAAAGTAGGGGTCAGGGTGGCCGCCTTTGTTGCGACATCAGTATAAGAGGAACAACTGACTTATTTAGGAAAGGAATGGCCTTTTTTTCCTGAGATTATAGTCTTCTCTGCTTTTTAGTGTTAAAATGCATTTTTACAAAATAATACTGAAAGGTAAGAGTTATCACTGTCAATGTATATTTGTTTGGCAAAAGAAAAAGTTAGCAAATGTAAATCAGTTCCCTAATTCTTTTAAAATATTTTTCTATCTGTAAAATACCAAAGTCTGGGCAAATGCAGTTTGCTATTCCCTATGGTCAATCTTACCTTTCCCTTCATGTGACAACTTGAGCGGAAAAGTGGGGTCAACAATCCTCAGTTCTAACTTCCTTATTTTCCCTGTCAAATTCTCCATGGATTTTCCTATGCTGTGACCCACATAGAAACACAAAAATAATAGTGTGGAGGAATGAGGATAATGTTTCTTCACTAACTGGGTCACTGCTTTATAGATAAATTTCGGTCTACAGTAAATGGTTGGCCTGGTTTTACACCCCTTTGGATTATTTTCCTCCTCTGGAGTTCTGGATGGAATGTGACCTTCCTGGATGGATGTGTATGTGGGACTCCCATGGGCAAGACTTAGATTTTTGGCAGCCAGACCCTCAAGGCAATTGGGACAGGATGTGGAGGCTCAGCCTCCCTGTTATTTGAAATTTCTCAGAGGCACACAATACTTTTGAAAGATATTTAAATGGGAATAAGACATTTTAATATCTATGGTTAATTAAAACAATTTTATCAACTGAAGTAATAAAACATACTTTCTTCTGTATTAAGGGATATAGTTACAGAAAAATATTATTTTAAAAAAATGTTTTACAGCCTTAATTCAAATAAAATTGTAAAGTTTAATTAAAAAATGTGGGTCTACTCCGATTGAGACAGGTTTTGTAGTTGGCTTTGTGGAGTCTGAATTGAAAATGGCTAGCGAAGAAAACCTAAATTGAGATTTATTTTTGAGAAGATATTTAAAGAGAGCAGACAGTTGAGATCTAAGTAGGTAGAGGCTGGGGAAATGAGTTTGTACTGAAGCCAGAACACATGGTGTCTTCACTGGAAATAAATATTTCCAAAGAATAAACTTTTTTTGTGTGTGTATTTATCTATCAGTAGTAATAACTGCTTTTGAATGAGCAAGGACATTTATGATTATAGGACGTGGGTTTCTTATGGGCATACACAGAGATTGCGAGCTAAAGGCCATGTGAAGAAGGTGGAAAGATCTTCCCCAGTTAATTTTCATGGGCCAGATTGTTAGAAATATGTCCAAGAAGTGATTTCATAAAACTTTGAAACTTGGCTGAAAACCCTGGCAGATCTGTATCATCTGGTAAATATTTAGGACCTTGTGTATATTATTTTCAAGGAAAGGCAATCAACTGTAGAATTCTTTTTCAGCAAAAAACACTGTGGGGTTGTTAGCTTTTGCATCATAACTTTGGTAAGATAATGTGTTTGTTTTGGTTTTGGGTTTTTGTTT
>NW_016107847.1:534811-555713 GCF_001604975.1 Cebus imitator | reverse complement strand
TTTTTGTATTTTTAGTAGAGACGGGGTTTCACCATGTTGACCAGGATGGTCTCGATCTCTTGACCTCGTGATCCACCTACCTCAGCCTCCCAAAGTGCTGGGATTGCAGGCGTGAGCCACCGCGCCCGGCCGAGATCTCATTTTTGATAGATTTAGGTCAGTTTAAATTCTCTTTCACTGAGGTTGACCTGATCAAAGTTTGCCTAGTGACTCAGCAAAGTCTTGTCATGTGGAGCCTTCATTTTTTTTTTTTTTTTAATCACCTGTTGGGTTTTCCTTTTCCTGAAAGTTTATTTCTTTACAGAGACATTTTGATATCATTTTAAAATCTCAGCATGTGATGAATAGCAATTGAAAATGTGAATTCTCATGTAGGAGGAAAAAGAGAAAGCTGACAAATATCAAGGCCATCTTTCCTTAGGTGATAGCCTTCTGTTAATGACATCATCTTGGTTTTCTCAGGTGATAGCCTAATTAATGACATCATTTTGTACTTCTGTTCTAATGAAGTTCACTTCTGTCATCTCAGGTAAATGATAAAGAACTTATGGGTAAAGGTAAATGGGTAGAGTACTCATGTTCTTATTTTAAAACTTGAGAAACAGAGTCACAAATCAAGAATGGCTTTCCTGTCTCCCTTTTCCTCAATTCATTGTTCTACTGGTAATAAGGATAACACAGATGTTAAAACTTACTTTATGCCAAAACACTTTACATGTATTATTTTATTATCTCTTGTGAGATAGGTATATTCCTATGTTTTTCAGATGAGGAAAGAGTGACTTACAGATTTTTTTTTTTTTTTTTGAGACAGAGTCTCACTCTGTCACCAGGTTGGAGTGCAGTGGCACAATCTCGGCTCACTGCAACCTCCATCTCTTTGGTTCAAGCTATTCTCCTGCCTCAGCTTCCCTAGTAGCTGGGACTACAGGTATACGTCACCATGCCCAGCTAATTTTTATATTTTCAGTAGAGACGGGGTTTCACCATGTTGGCTAGGATTGTCTTGATTGCTTGACCTTGTGATCTACCCGCCTGGGCCTCCCAAGTGCTGGGATTACAGGCGTGAGCCACCGTGCCTGGCCAACTTACAGTAAACATTACTGAAATTCACAAACTGGTAAGTGGCAGAACTGGGAACTGATCCATCTCTGACTTAATGGCCTATGCTTGAAACTGTTACACCATATGTCTGTGTAGTTATACGCTACAAAGAAAGCAACTTCCACAAGCCAATTGAATTCAGCACCTTTTACTGGGGTCCCAGCCTGTTACTGTCCTCCTATTTCTGACATTAAGAGAAGCAAAAGGTTGATTTAGACCTTCCAGAAAAGGGTTCTGAAAAAGTAACAGGACCCTGCTTTTGAGCTCAGGGTCATCTATCACAGGTAAGACCCATCTCTAAGATGTTTTAAAACAGCATGTCAGAGACACAACAAATGAATATATCCTCTATGTAGAGGGTCAGTAATTGGCCAAAGTGTAAGCAGGCAAGCCAGAAGGCTCAAACTGGACACGCCTGCCCAGTGTGTAGACAGGCATCATCTCATTAGCTTTACTCCCACCCTCGCCTCTTCCCTTTTCTGTTGATTTGGGCAGAGTCTCAACTTTTCCTTACAAAAAATGAAAACCAAGACTTCTTGGCTACTCAGATCAGATCATCACTAGAGTTTGGCATAAAGACAGTAAAGACAAGCTGGGTTGGCCTGAATTTTCCTCCCTTGGCATTCCAGGAAATTGTAACTGCTGAAAGACCTTAAAACCAACAACTGTCTGTCTCATACCATAGACATAGCTTTGACAAAAACTGGATGTTCCTGATGCCATGTAAATAGTATCTCAGAGGATGCCATCCAGACTCCCCAGCTTTTAACCCATTTATCTTTAGAAATGTAGCTTTTCTCTTTCAGACCCTTGGTCTGTAAACATAAAATTGTATTTGGGTACACAGCTAACTCCAAAAAGGGGATCCTTTCTGGACTGCTTCTGTTTTTGCATCATAGTAGCCATCTATTGTTACTTTGTTTATTATGAATTTTCCAAAAGGAATAATTTTGTAGAACACATACTCTAGACCCTGTTTGTGCAAAATTCACCATAATTGAAGGTGCCTTAAATGCCTGACTCTGTACTGTTTGTTTTAGAAGGGAAAAGACCTTTAAACTGTCTATTTATCTTTGTGCTTGGTTCTGTGAGCTAGTGAGATTTAACTCTTCAATTTCCCCATGACTCGAAAATTCAAATATCTCAGCCATTCACCACAACAAAATATCACAAGTGTTCTTAAAGTTTTAGGAGGAGGAAGAGTGTGGCCAGAATGTTGCCTTCTTTCTAATGTCATAGTCAAAAAACATCTTCTCACTTACTAATTCACAACAGAAAAGTGACCTTTAATTTTAGCTTTTGCATATTAAGAGCATGATTTCTAACATTCCATTTATTACAGAAAAAGCTCATTATTTTAAATGTCTCAGATTTTCATTATCATGCCATGTTTTCTCTTATGCTTCCTTAGAGAGGAGGTAGTGTCACCCACATCTGGCAAATGGGAAAGAGTTAAATAGATAAGCTATGACTCATCAACCAACTCAGCTCTGGCCTATGCAGCAGGTGGTTCTTGTGATCTTTCACTTAACTGGGACTTTTACAGGAAATAGTCCTTGAAGAAGGCAGTTTAAGTAACTTGGCAGTTTTGTAAGCAGCATGCATGTAAACTAGAAGATAATCTTTTCATGCCCAAACATATTATAAATTAGTGATGGAACCAGCTGCAAAAGGAACCCCAAACGTGATATTTCTGTATTGCACATATTATTCAGTCATGAGCCATGGAAATGTAATTGGTGACATCCTGTTTTTTGAATCCCAAATTGAAGAACGGGAATGAGGGGCTCTGTATTTAGAAGTTGCATATGATACCAAAGACAATGGCCAACATGGGATCAAGGAGTGAACAAATGAGTTTTAAAATGAGCAAGAAGATGGATGTATCACCAGGAGGATAAAAGAGAGGATCAAGACTTATAACATTTGGCTGGGGAATATGCAGATCTTTCTGTGAGGTGATGGGTAGTTAACACTACAACTATACTATAGTTACAACCAGGTATCCAATATGTTGATATTTATATTAAAGATGACAAATATTTTAGTTTTTCTTTCTTTTTTTTTTTGGGATGAAGTCTTGCTCTGTTGCTCAGGCTGGAGTGTAGTGGTGAGATATCAGCTCACTACAGCCTCTGCCTCCCAGGTTCAGGCAGTTCTCCTGCTTCAGCCTCCAGAGTAACTGGGACTATAGTTGCATGCCACCAAGCCTGGCTAATTTTTTTGTATTTTTAGTAGAAACGGGGTTTCACCATGTTAGCCAGGATGGTCTTTATCTCCTGACCTTGTGATCCACTCACCTCGGCCTCCTAAAGTGCTGGGATTACAGGCATGAGCCACCTCGCCCAGCCTATTTTAGTTTTTCTTAACTTCTTTTATTACTCCTTGAAAGAAGTCTTGTGACTTTAAGTACCTTCATGGGCCATGCAGTTAACATCCTAGTGAACCACACCAGATGTAAGATGATAGGAGATGGTAGGCCCTATAGCAACTGGACATTGATATAACCACACACATGCAGAGACACACACACTCATGCCCTATAGCAAGTGAGCATTGATATGAAGACAGACACATACACTCTCATGCATATACACATCTACCTTCAGAAATTCTGTAGGTCATATTTCAGCCATTATTATTGTCACTAACCTGGTTCCCAGAGAGTGTTTCACAATGCCATGGAAGGGCAGGAAAAGAGGGGCTTCAGGACCTACATTTATAGGGGAGCAGCCATGTTTAAGTCTCTTAGTAAGCTCTCATCCAGCAGCATTGAGATAAACTAAATCAAATGGTTTCTAATGTTGGCTGTGGTAGATTCCATGGGATGGTGCCTCAGATGGTACTATTTGGATAATTAGTCCCATTGAATGTTTACAAAAAATAGAAAGTTCCTCACAGGTAAGAGAGTTTAAGGAGTTATACAAAGTAAGCTGAGAGTACTTTGGATATTATCTATTATATATTTTATGTATTGTCAATAAAACAACCATTTGCATCTTCTCTTCAAACTACTAACGTTCCCTTCCTTATCCTTGCTTTTAGTTCATGACATTGCATCCTATTTCACTGAGAACGCTGAAGCAGTCAGGAAGGATGCCCACAGACTCACGCTCTCAATCATGTACTTACCGGCATCTGTACCCCGCATACTGTTTTCACTTTTCTTATTACAGATGGAATATTCATTCTCTTGTCAAAAATCAGTTCCTCATCTTCTGCATTGGATTCTAATACCGCTCACCTAGTCAAGAACATGGCTCCAGAGAGTCTCCTCTCTTCACTACATCATCAGTTTCTTCATCTCTATTAGGACACCTACATTAGCAAACAAACTTGTCTCTCATCTTAAAAAATTCTTTTTAGAGTCACTTTCCACTCCAGAAATAAACCCATTTTTGGCTCCCCATTTGCAGCAAAATTCTTTGGAAAAGTTGTCTACTTTTGGTGGTTTCTGATTCCCCTTTCTCTATTCTTTATAAGCTGCATTCAAGTTTTTCACTTTCCCCATGGCCCACAGCCCTGATATTGCTCTTGCCAAGATCACAGGTAGCCTCCAGTTTGTTAAATCCAATGGTTAATTCCTTGATGCCAACTAATTTTATGTATCAGTTGCATTTTATATGATTAATTCCTCCCTTCTCCTTGATACAGTGTCTTTGCTTGGCTTTCAGGATGTCACATTCTTGGATTTCTTCTACCTCACTTGTCTCTGTTTTTGGTCACTGTTTTTTTGATTACTCTTCTCATTGAACTCTTAAATTGTTGTGCTCAGGACTCAGTCCTAAGGCTTCTTTATCTATATTCACTCCCATTGTGATCTCTTGTGGCTTCAAATACTACCTATATGTTGATGGATCCTAAATTTATGTATCTCAACCAAACATCACTCCTTAAGTCTACTTGCATATCTAATTTGACGTCTCCACTTGTATGTCTAATAGGTATCTCAAAATTACCATATCTAAAGCTGAATTTTAAAATCTCCCTTCCTGGGTCAGTTCAGATTGTTTGGGAATATATGCCAAGATGGAATTAGAATTCAAGAGATTTACTGAGGGAGAGTAGAGAGTCATGTCAACAAGATGGCAGAGTCCCAGCCTTTGTCCTTCCACAACACAACAATTAGACAGCTATCCATGAATGAAAATAGATTTAGGAGAGCCCAGGAGTCCAATTAAGAAACTGCAGCAACATAGTGGAGAATTTTTAAAAAAGGGTTTTGGGGGAATAACTGCACTGCACAGAAAGGGTAGGAAGAACAGTTTCATTTTGCCAGCATTATTTCATCCCCCAGGCCTGCAGAGCTCAGCACCAGGAGAGTACTCCCAGACCTGTGAGTTCCCCTCATGGATCAAAGTAGAGCAGGGGAGCAACCTGCTTCCCTAGCCTTTTTGAGGTACTGCCTAAAGGACCTTCTTTGGTTTCACTCCACTAGTATTGATGAGATCAGCATAACTGAGATTTCGAGACAGATAACAAAATAGAAGGGTAGGTGCTATCAATATCACTATCAGCCATGGAGCGGGTGCTGCCATGGTTGCCAGTGGACTGCTCTGCAAAGGACCTCAGCAGCCATCACAGTTGCTCTTAACCTCCTAGAGAAGGAGACACTGCTGCAGGCCTCCCCTCCTGCCCCCTGAGAAGGAGTTGCTGCTACATAACTCAGGCTGGAGACATAACTCTACCCCCTTGGCAACTGCATGCATGCCTGTACCATGGAGCCAAGGTCTTTCTGCATACACCTGTGCTCCAGACCCTGACTCTCAGTTGCTTCATGAATGTCTGTGTCTTGCACACCAGCCTCACTACTGCCATGGACATGCTTGCACCCTGGACATAGGTACCATTGCTATAGCAGGTGTGCCTACACTCCTTGGCTTCATAGTTTTTCTGAGAGCACCTGTGCGTCACACTCTGGTGATGCCACCATAGTGGGCACACCTGGATTCGAGAGCCACTATCACTCCATGCATGCCTCTGCTCCAGATCCTGGATGCAGCTCCAAGAAGGATTCCCTTGCCTGTGAGGATAAACAGAACAGGAGGACTCCAGCAGCCTTCACCATTGAAGATCTCAATAGCCTTTGCTGCCATTGAGGACACCACCTGCAATCTTAGCTGACACTGACCTCAGGTGATGGAGCTGCAAGAGATTACATTGCTATGACCTCCTCAGTGCTGGAACTGCCATGCTCTACCCAGACAATACCCTCACACTCATCCATGGGTGAAAGTTCTTTCCCACTGAAACCAGCCAAAGCCTGGAAGAGGTGACGTCTCCCTCAAATGTATAGACATGAACACAAAGCTATGAAAAACAAAAAATCAAGGAAACATATCACCACCAAGGGAACACAGTAATTTTCCAGTAACTGACCCCAAAGAAATTGAGATCTACAAATTACCTAAAAAGAATTCAAAGTCATCTTAAACTCTGAGCTGCAAGAGAATACAGATAGACAACTAAACAAAATCAGGAAAATAATACATAAACAAAATGAGAAGTTTAACAAAGAGATAGAAACCATAGAAGAGAACCAAATGAATTCTGGAGCTGAAGAATACAATGATTGAAGTAAAAAATTCAATAGAGAGCTTCAACAACAGACTCTATAAAATAGAAGAAAGAATTAGTAAACTTGAAAGATCATTTGAAATGACTAAGACAGATGAAGGAAATGAAAAAATAAATCTGAAGTGACTTTAAGGGCAATTTTAAGCAAAACAACATGCATATGGGAGTTCCAGGAGAAGCAGAGAAAGAGGCAGAAGGGTTAATTAAGGAAGTAATGAGAAAAAATTTCTCAAATCTGTTTAGAGAAATGACCATCTAGATTCATGATACCCAAAACACCCCAAATAGGCTGAACACTAAGAGATTTTCACCAGGACATATTATACTATAATTGTTTAAAGTCAAGAGCAAAGAATTTTTAAAACAAAAAGATAAAAGCAACTCATTGTAAATAAGGAAATCCCCATCAAGTTTTATGGCAGATGATTTCTTTCTTTCTTTCTTTCTTTCTTTCTTTTTTTTTTTGAACTGTTACCTTTATTTATTTATTTATTGTTCTAAATTATCTATATCTATCTATATAATTGCACTTTAGGTTCTGGGGTACATGTGCAGAACATGCAGGATTGTTACATAGCTACATGTGTGGCAATGTGGTTTGCATGGCAGCAGATTTCGTGTGTGTGTGTGTGTGTGTGTGTGTTTTATTTTTGTTTCTTATGGCAGCAGATTTCTAAACAGAAACTTTGTGAGCTGAGAGAGAGTGGGATGATGTATTCAAAGTACTGAAAGAAGAAAAACTGTCATCCAAGAATACTATACCTGGGAAAGTTGTCCTTTTAAAAGAAGAGATTAATGTCTTTCTCAGAAAAACAAAAATTGAGTTTGTCACCACTAGCTGTACCTTACAAGAAATCCCAAAGGGGATTTTAAAAATAGAAATGAAAACATGCCAATCAGCAACACAAAATCATATGAAAGCATAAATCTCACTGTAAATATATAGACATACAAATATTTAACACTGTAATGGTGGTGCATAATTTACCTTTAACCCTAATATTAAAGTAAAAGATAAAAATTGTTAATGGAATCACCATACAAAAAGAAACAGACTCTCCTTACAAAACATAAAATATGTGTGGGAGGAGGGGAGTAAAAAGTAGTGTTTTTGTATGCAATTGAAATTAAGTTATCAACTTAAACTAGAAGGGTATAACTACAAGATACTTTATGCAATCTTCAAGCTAATCATAAAGAACAAAAACCTACCATAGGTAAACAAAAAATGAGAAAAACAACTAAAGAAAAGGAAGACGGCAAAAGAGGAAAAGAGGGAAAATAACAGCAAAATAGATAGAAAAAAATTAACAAAATGGTAATAGTAAGTCTGCACTTATCAATAATTACCTTAAATGTAAAACCATTAAACTCAACACTCAGAAGGCATAGAGTGGCTGAATGGATGAAAAAACAAGATACACTATCCACAAGAAACTCACATGAGATTGAAAGACAGCTTGACTAAAATGATAGGGATGGAAAAATGTAGTTAATTCAAATGGTAACCAAAATGAAACAGAAGTGGCTATATTCGTATCAGACAAAATAGATTTTAGGTGAAAACTGTAGCAAAAAAGATGGTCATTATGAAATGATATAAGGGTCAATTTAACTGGAATATATAACAATTTTAAATATATACACCCCTAACATCATAGCACCTAGTTATATCCAGCAGATATTGATAGATCTGAAGACGAAAATTGACAATAAAACAATTGTAGTAGGGAATTTCACTACCCCACTTATGCTGATGGATAGAACCTCAAGACAGAAAACCAATAAAGAAACAACTGACTCAAACAATGCTGTAGACCAAATGGAGCTAATAGACATGCACAGAACTTTCTATTTAACAGCAGAAAAACAAACTTCTTAAGCACACGTGGACCATTCTCAAGGATATATCACATGTTAGCATATAACACATGGGTCATATGTTATAAAACAAATATTTGCATTTCTCTGATGACCAGTGATGATGAGCATTTTTTCATATGTTTGTTGGCCTCATATAAGTCTTCTTTTGTAAAGTATCTGTTCATATCCTTAGCCCACTTTTGAATGGGCTTGTTTGTTTTTTTCTTGTAAATCTGTTTTAGTTCTTTGTAAATTCTGGATATCAGTCCTTTGTCAGATGGGTAAACTGCAAAAATTTTTTCCCCATTCTGTTGGTTGCCGATTCACTCTAACGACTGTTTCTTTTGCCATGCAGAAGCTGTGGAGTTTGATTAGGTCCCATTTTTTTTATTTTGGCTTTTGTTGCCAATGCTTTTGGTGTTTTGGTCATGAAGTCATTGCATATGCCTGTGTCCTGAATGGTTTTGCCTAGATTTTCTTCTAGGGTTTTTATGGTGTTAGGTCTTATGTTTAAGTCTTTAATCCATCAGGAGTTAATTTTCGTGTAAGATGTCAGGAAGTGGTCCAGTTTCTGCTTTCTGCACATGGCTAGCCAGTTTTCCCAACACCACTTATTAAACAGGGAATCCTTTCCCCATTGCTTGTTTTTTTCAGGTTTGTCAAAGATCAGATGGTTGTAGATATGTTGTGTCACCTCCGAGACCTCTGTTCTGTTCCATTGGTCTATATCTCTGTTTTGGTAGCAGTACCATGCTGTTTTGATTACTGTAGTCTTGTAGTATTGTTTGAAGTCAGGTAGTGTTATGCCTCCAGCTTTATTCTTTTTGCTTAGAATTGACTTGGCTATGTGGGCTCTCTTTTGGTTCCATATGAAGTTTAAGGTGTCCTCTCTTATTTCATTGGGCAGTGGCTTGTAGTTCTCCTTGAAGAGGTCCTTTACATTCCTTGTTAGTTGTATTCCCAGGTATTTTATTCTCTTTGTGGCAATTGTGAATGGCAGTTCATTCTTGATTTGGCTCTCTTTAAGTCTGTTATTGGTGTATAGGAATGCTTGTGATTTTTGCACATTGATTTTGTATCCTGAGACTGCTGAAATTGCTTATCAGTTTCAGGCGATTTGGGCTGAGACGATGGGGTCTTCAGGATATACAATCATGTCGTCTGCACATAGAGACAATTTGACTTCCTCCTTTCCTATTTGAATACCCTTTATTTCCTTTTCTTGCCTGATTTCTCTGGCTAGAACTTCCAATACTATATTGAATAGGAGTGGTGAGAAAGGACATCCTTATCTAGTGCCAGATTTCAAAGGGAATGCTTCCAGTTTTTGCCCATTCAGTATGATATTTGCTGTTGGTTTGTCATAAATAGCTTTTATTATTCTGAGATACGTTCCATCAATACCTAGGTTTTTGAGGGTTTTTAGCATAAAGCATTGTTGAATTTTGTCAAAGGCCTTCTCTGCATCAATTGAGATAATCATGTGGTTTTTGTCTTTGGTTCTGTTTATGTGGTGAATTACGTTTATAGACTTGTGTATGTTGAACCAGCCTTGCATCCCCGGGATGAAGCCTACTTGATCATGGTGGATTAGCTTTTTGATGTGCTGTTGCAATCGGCCTGCCAGTATTTTATTGAAGATTTTTGCATCTATGTTCATTATGGATATTGGCCTGAAGTTTTCTTTTCTTGTTGAGTCTCTGCCGGGTTTTGGTATCAAGATGATGTTGGCCTCATAAAATGATGTGGGAAGGATTCCCTCTTTTGGGATTATTTGGAATAGTTTCAGAAGGAATGGTACCAGCTCTTCTTTGTATGCCTGGTAGAATTAGGCTGTGAAACCGTCTGGACCTCGGCTTTTTTTTTGGTGGTAGGCTCTTAATTGCTGCCTCAACTTCAGACCTAGTTATGGGTCTGTTCAGGGTTTCGGCTTCTTCCTGGTTTAGGCTTGGGAGGAGGCAAGTGTCCAGGAATTTATTCATTTCTTCCAGGTTTGCTAGTTTATGTGCATAGAGTTGTTTGTAATAATCTCTGATGATGGTTTGAATTTCTGTGGAATCTGTGGTGATATCCCCTTTATCGTTTTTTATTGCATCATTTTGGTTATTCTCTCTTTTCTTTTTTATTAATCTGGCTAGTGGTCTGTCTATTTTGTTGATCTTTTCGAAAAACCAGCTCCTGGATTTATGGATTTTTTTGAAGGGTTTTTTGTGTCTCTATCTCCTTCAGTTGTGCTCTGATCTTAGTTATTTCTTGTTTTCTGCTAGGTTTTGAGTTTTTTTGATCTAGCTCCTCTAGCTCTTTCAGTTTTGATGATAGGGTGTCAATTTTAGATCTCTCCTTGCTTCTCATGTGGGCACTTATTGCTATATATTTTCTTCTAGAGACTGCTTTAAACGTGTCCCAGAGATTCTGGTATGTTGTGTCTTCATTCTCGTTGGTTTCGAAGAACATCTTTATTTCTGCCTTCATTTCATTGTTTTCCAGTCAACGTTCAAGAGCAAGTTGTTCAGTTTCCATAAAGCTGTGTGGTTCTGAGTGAGCTTCTTAATCCTGAGTTCTAACTTGATTGCACTGTGGTCTGAGAGACTGTTTGTTATGATTTCCGTTCTTTTGCATTTGCTGAGGAGTGATTTACTTCCAATTATGTGGTCAGTTTTAGAGTAGGTATGATGTGGTGCTGAGAAAAATGTATATTCTGTGGATCTGGGGTGGAGAGTTCTGTAAATGTCTGTTAGGTTTGCTTGGTCCAGGTCTGAGTTCAAGTCCTGAATATCCTTGTTAATTTTCTGTCTGGTTGATCTGTCTAATGTTGACAATGGGGTGTTAAAGTCTCCCACTATTATTGTGTGGGAGTCTAAGTCTCTTTGTAAGTCATTAAGAACTTGCCTCATGTATCTGGGTGCTCCTGTATTGGATGCATATATATTTAGGATCATTAACTCTTCTTGTTGCATTGATCCTTTTACCATTACGTAATGTCCTTCTTTGTCTCTTTTGATCTTTGTTGCTTTAAAGTCTATTTTATCAGAGATGAGAATTGCAACTCATGCTTTTTTTTGCTCTCCATTTGCTTGGCAAATCTTCTTCCATCCCTTTATTTTGAGCCTTTGTGTATCCTTGCATGTGAGATGGGTTTCCTGGATACTGCACACCGATGGGTTTTGGCTTTTTATCCAATTTGCCAGTCTGTGTCTTTTGATTCTCAGTCATAGGTGGGTGTTGAACAATGAGAACACATGGACACAGGGAGGGGAGCACTACACACTGGGGTCTGTTGGAGGGAAATAGGGGAGGGATAGCGGGGGTTGGGGAGTTAGGGAGAGATAGCATGGGGAGAAATGCAAGATATAGATGATGAGGAGGAAGACAGAAAATCACATGGCCACATGTGTACCTATGCAACAATCTTACATGTTCTTCACATGTACCCCAAAACCAACAATGCAATAAAATAAAATTATATATATATATATATATGTAATAATCCAATTGCTAGAGTAGTTCTTCATTCAGTTTTATTGAGAACAAATTAGAACCTAAAAGAAAAACAAATATTAACAAATAGAAGAAAATTGAAATCATATTTTCTGACCACAGTGGAATGAAAAGAAATCAAGAAAACCAGAAAATTTACAAATACATGGAAACTAAGCAACATATTTTTGAACTACTATTATATCAAAGAGGAAACAAAAAAATAATTTCCAAACTACCTCTAGACAAGTGAAAACAAAATCACAACATACCAAATCCTATGAGATGCAGCAAAAGTAGTACTGAGAGGGAATTTTATAGCAATAAATGCTTACATTAAAAAAAGAGAAATATGTCAAATAAACAACCTAACTTTACATCTCAAGGAACTGGAAAAAAGAGCAAACCAAGCCCAAAGCTAGCAGAAAGAAGGAAATAATAAAGATTAGCGCAGAAATAAATTGAGAATAGAAAAACAAAACTAAGACTTGTTTTTTTTGAAAAGATAAACAAAATTGACAAACCCTTAGCTAGACTAAGAATAAAAAGAAGACTCAAAATCAGGAAGAAAGAGAGTTATTACAGTCGTATCCCAGAAATAGAGTCAGAAGATACAATTATACCAACAAACTGGATAAACTAGAAGAAATGGAAAAATTCCTAGAAACATACAACTTACCAAAACTGATTCAAGAACAAATAGAAATTTTGAAAAGACCAATAATGAATAAGGAGAACTGAATCAGTAATAAAATATCTCCTTAGAAAGAAAGGTGCAGTATCAGATAGCTTCACCGACGAAGTCTACCAGATATCCACAGCAGAATTAATACAAATCCTTCTTAAACTCTTTCAAAAACAGAAGAGGGAACACTTTCAGACACATTCTATGAGGCTGGTATCACCCCGATACCAAAATCAGACAAAGACATTATAAGAAAAGCAAAGTACAGGCCAATATCTCTAATGAACATAGATGTAAAAATCCTCAAGCAAATACTAGCAAACTGAATTCCACAGCACTTAAAAGGATCATATACCATGACCAAGTAGGATCTCTCTCTGAAATCCAAGGATGATTCAACATATACAAATCAATGTGATACAGTATGTTAATAAAATCAAAGAAAAAAAACCACATGATCATCTCCATAGACAGAAAAAAGACTTTGAAAAAGGCAGAAAAAAACTTTGACAAAGTTAGACATCCATTTATGGTTAATATTCTCAACAAAATAGTTATGGAAGGAATAACCCTTAACACAATAAAGGCCATATATCAAAAGCCTGCAGCTAACATTATCACTAGTGGGGGAAAACAAAGCTTTCCTTCTAGAATCCAGTACAAGGTATAGATACCCACTCTAACCAGTTTTTTTTGTTTTTTGTTTTTTGTTTTTTTTGATGTAATACTGAAAGACTTAGCCAGATCAGTAAGACAAAGAAATAAAGAAAAAAGAAGAAAGAAAGAAAGAAAGGAAGGAAGAAAGGAAGGAAGGAAGGAAGGAAGGAAGGAAGGAAGGAAGGAAGGCAGGCACCTGCATCAGAAAGGAAGAAGTAAAATTATCTCTATTTGCAGGTGATATAATCATATATGTAGAAAGCCTTAAAGACTCAACAAATAAACTGTTAGAACAAATAAATGAATACAAAATCAACATAGACATGAAGCATCCAAAAAGGAAATCAAGAAAACAATAACAGAAAAAAGTCTGCAAGGAGATGGCCAAATGGGAATAGCTCCAGTTTGCAGCTCCCAGTGAGACCAATGCAGAAGGTGGGTAATTTCTGTATTTCCAACTGAGGCACCCAGTTCATCTCACAGGGACTGGTTAGGCAGTGGATCCAACCCATGGAAGGCAAACAGAAGCAGGGTGGGGTGTTGCTTCACCCAGAAAGTACAAGGAGCCAGGGGAACCTCCTTCTCTCAGCCAAGGGAAGCCATGAGTGATTGTACTATGCTTTCCCCACGGTGTTTGCAATCTGTAGATCAGAGGATTTCTTTATGTGCTTACACCACCAGGGCCCTGGGTTTCAAGCATAAAACTGGGCGGCTGTTTGGGCAGACACTGAGCTAGCTTCAGGAGTTTTGTTTTTTTTTTTTTCCCCAATGGCACCTGGAACCCCAGCAAGACAGAACAGTTCACTCTCCTGGAAAGGAGGCTGAAGCCAGGGAGCCAAGTGGTATCACTCAGTGGGTCCCACTCCCACAGAGCTCAGCAAGCTAAGAACCACAGGCTTGAAATTATTGCTGCCAGTACAGCAGTCTGAAGTCAACCTGGGGTCATTGAGCTGGCTGGGGGGAAGGGCATCCACCATTACTGAAGCTTTGGTAGGTGGTTTTCCCCTGACTGTGCTAAGGAGGCTGGGAAGTCTGGACTGGGCAGAATTCACGACAGCACAGTAAAGTTGCTATGGTCAGACTGTTTCTCTAGATTCCTCCTCATTGGGCAGAGCATCTCTGAAGGAAAGGCAGCAGCCCCAGTCAGGGGCTTACAGATATAACTCTCATCTCTCTGAGACAAAGCACCTGGGGGAAGGCAGCTGTGGGCACAGATTCAGCAGCTCTGAAGGGAGCAGCTGGTCCTGACAAGAGGGATCCCCAGCACAGCACACCAGCTCTGCTAAGGGACAGATTGCCTCCTCATGTGGGTCCCTGACCCCTATGCCTCCTGACTGGGAGGGACCTCCCAATAGGGGTCAACAGACACCTCATAGAGGAGACCTTCAGCTGGCATCAGCTGGTGCCCCTCTGGGAGGAAGCTTCCAGAGGAAGGAGGAGGCAGCAATCTTTGCTGTTCTGCTGCCTCCACTGGTGATATAGGCAAACGGGGTCTGAAGTGGACCTCCAGCAAGCAGCAGACCTGCAGAAGATGGGCCTGACTGTTAGAAGAAAAACTAACAAACAGCAACAACATCAACATTAACATAAAGGACCCCACACAAAAACCCCATTTAACTGTTATCAGCCTCAAACATCAAAGGTAGATAAATCCATGAAAATGAGAAAAAACTAGCATGAAAACACTGAAAATCCCAAAACCAGAATGCCTCTTCACCTCCAAATGATTGTGACTCCTTTCCAGCAAGGGCACAAAACTGGATGGAGAATGAGATTGACGAATCGACAGAAGTAAGCTTCAGAAGGTGGGTAATAACAAATTCCTCTGAGCTAAAGGAGCATGTTCTAACTTCCAGTACAAAGAAGCTAAGAACCTTGATAAAAGGTTGCAGGAAGTGCTAACTAGAATAACCAGTTTAGAGAGGAACATAAATGACCTGATGGAGGTGAAAAACACAGCACGAGACCTTCATGAAGCATGCACTAGTATCAATAGCCAAATCGATCAAGCAGAAAAAAGATGTCAGAGATTGAAGATCAACTTACTGAAATAAGGCATGAAGACAAGATTAGAGAAAAAAGAATAAAAAGGAATGAACAAAACCTCCAAGAAATATGGGACTATGTGAAAAGACCAAACCTACAATTGATTGGTGTACCTGAAAGTGATGGGGAGAATGGAACCAAACTGAAAAACACGCTTTAGGATATTATCCGGGAGAACTTCCCCAACCTAGCAAGACAGACCAACATTCAGATTCAGGAAATACAGAGAACACCACTAAGATACTCCTCGAGAAGAACAACCCCCAGACACAATAATCATCAGATTCTCCAAGGTTGAAATGAAGGAAAAAATGTTAGGGGCAGCCAGAGAGAAAAGGTCAGATCACCTACAAAGGAAAGCTCATGGGACTAACTGTGGATCTCTCTGCAGAAACCCTAGAAGCCAGAAGAGAGTGGAGGCCAATATTTAACATTCTTAAAGAAAAGAATTTTCAACCCAGAATTTCATATTCAGCCAAACTAAGCTTCATAAGCAAAGGAGAAATAAAATCCTTTACAGACAAGCAAATGCTGAGGGATATTTGTCACCACCAGGCCTGCCTTACAAGAGCTCCTGAAGGAAGCACTAATATGGAAAGGAAAAATCAGCACCAGCTACTGCAAAAACACACCAAAATATAAAGACCAATGACACTATGAAGAAACCGCATCAACTAATGTGCAAAATAACCAGCTAGCATCATGATGATAGGGTCAAATTCACACCTAACAATATTAACCTTAAATGTAAATGGGCTACATGTCCCAATTAAAAGACACAGACTGGGAAATTGGATAGAGTCCAGCCCACTGGTGTGCTGTATTCAGGAGACCCATCTCATGTGCAAAGACCGATGTAGGCTCAAAATAAAGGGATAGAGGAATATCAGGCAAATTGAAAGCAAAAAACAAGTAAAGGTTGCAATCCTAGTCTCTGATAAAACAGACTTTAAACCAACAAAGATAAAAAAAGACAAAGAAGGGTATTACATAATGGTAAAAGGATCAATGCAACAAAAAGGCTAACTATCCTAAATATGTATGTACTCAATACAGGAAAACCCAGATTCATAAAACAAGGTCTTAGCGACCTACAAAGAGACTTAGACTCCCACACAATAATAGTGGGAGAGTTTAACACCCTACTGTCAATATTAGATCAATGAGACAGGAAATTAACAGGGATATTCAGGCCTTGAACCCAGCTCTTAACCAAGCAGACCAATAGACATCTACATAACTCTCCACCCCAAATCAACAGGATATACATTCTTCTCAGCATCACAGACCACCTTATTCTAAAATTAACCACATAATTGGAAGTAAAACATTCTTCAGTAAATGCAGAGCATGGAAATCATAACAGTCTCTCAGACCACAGTACAATCAAATTAGAACTCAGGATTCAGAAACTCACTCAAAACCATAAAACTACATGGATATCGAAAAACTTGCTCCTGAGTAACTACTGGGTAAATAATGAAATTGAGGCAGAAATAAATAAGTTCTTTGAAACCGATGCGAACAAAGATACAAGGTACTAGAATCCCTGGGACACAGCCAAGCAGTGTTAAGAGGGAAATATATAGCACTAAATGCCCACATCAGAAAGCTGGAAAGATTTAAAATTGACACCCTAACATCACAATTAGAAGAACTAGAGAAGCAAGAGTAGACAAATTCAAAAGCTAGCAGAAGACAAGAAATAACTAAGATCAGAGCAGAACTGAAAGAGGCAGAGACATGAAAAACTATTCAAAACATCAGTGAATCCAGGAGGTGTTTTTTTTAAAAGATTAACAAAATAGATAGACCACTAGTCATACTAATAAAGAAGAAAAGAGAGAAGAATCAAATCGACATGACAATGGGGATATTACCACTGATCCCACAGAAATACAAACTACCATCAGAGAATACTATAAACACCTCTACACAAATAAAATATAAAATTTAGAAGAAACAAATAAATTCCTGAATACATACACCCTCCCAAGAGTAAACCAGGAAAAAGGTGAATCACGAATAGATCAAACAAGTTCTGAAATTGAGGTAATAATTAGTAGCCTATCAACCAAAAAAAAAAAACTCAGGACCAGACGGATTCACAGACGAATTCTACCAGATGTACAAAGATGAGGAGTTACCATTCCTTCTGAAATGACTTCAAAAATAGAAAAAGAGGGACTCCTCCCTAACTTATTTTATGAGGCCAGCGTTACCCTGATACGAAAACCTGGCAGAGGTACAACAGTTTTTTTCTGTTTTCAGGCCAATATCCCTGATGAACATTGATACAAAAATCCTCAATAAACTACTGGCAAACCGAATCCAATCCAGTAGCACATCAAAAAACTTATCCACCACAATCAAGTTGGCTTCATTCCTGGGATGCAAGGCTGGTTCAACATATGCAAATCAGTAAACATAATCTACCACATATACAGAATCAATGATGAAAACCACATGATTATCTTAATAGATGCATAAAAGACCTTTGATAAAATTCAACATCTCTTTATTCTAAAAACTCTCAATAAACTAGGTATTGATGAAACATATCTCAAAATGATAAGAGCTATTTATGAAAAAGTGATAGCCAGTATCATACTGAATGGGCCAAAGGTGGAAGCATTCTCTTTGAAAACCAGCACAAGACAAAGATGCCGTCTCTCACTACTCCTATTCAACATAGTATTGCAAGTTCTGGCCAGGGCAATCAGGCAAGAGAAAGAAATAAAGAATATTCAAATAGGAAGAGATGAAGTCAAATTGTCTCTGTTTGCATATGACAGGATTGTATATTTAGAAAATCTCATCATCTCAGCCTGAAAACTCCTTAAGCTGATAAGCAACTTCAGCAAAGTCTGAGGATACAAAATCACAAAAATCACAAGCATTCCTATATACCAATAATAGACAAGTAGAAAGCCAAATCATGAGTTAACTCCCATTTTCAATTGCTACAAAGAAAATAAAATACTTAAGAATAAAACTTACAAGGGACATGAAAGACCTCTTCAAGGAGAACTACAAACCACTGCCCAAGGAAATAAGAGAGGACACAAACAAATGGAAAAACATTCCATGCTTATAGATAGGAAGAATCAATATTGTGAAAATGGCCATACTGCCCAAAGTAATTTATAGATTCAATGCTATTCCCATCAAGCTACCATTGACTTTCTTTGCAGAATTAGGGAAAACTACTTTAAATTTCATATGAAACCAAAAGACAGCTCATAGAGCCAAAATAATTTTAAGCAAAAAGTACAAAGCTGGAGGCATGCCACTTGACTTAACTATACTACAAGGCTATAGTAACCAAAACAGCATGGTACTTGTACCAAAACAGATATATAGACCAATGAAACAAAAGCAGACCTCAGAAATAACACCACACATCCACAACCATCTGATCTTCAACAAACCTGACAAAAACAAGCAATGGGGAAAAGAAAGGATCTCCCCACACCTTTTTTTTTTTTGAGACGGAGTCTCACTCTGTCGCCAGGCTGGAGTGCAGTGGTGCGAACTTGGCTCACTGCAACCTCTGCCTTCCGGTTCAAGTGATTCTCCTGCCTCAGCCTCCCAAGTAGCTGGGACAACAGGTGCATGCCACCATGCCCAGCTAATTTTGGTATTTTATTAGAGATAGGATTTCACCATGTTGGCCAGAATGGTCTTAATCTCTTGACTTTGTGATCCACCTGCCTCTGCTTCCCAAAGTGCTGGGATTACAGGTGTGAGTCACCATGCCCAACCAGATTTCCTATTTCATAAATGGTGTTGGGAAAACTGGCTAGCCATATGCAGAAAACAGAAACTGGACCCTTCCTTACACCCTATACAAAAATTAATTCAAGATGGATTAAAGTCTTAAATGTAAGCTCTGAAACCATAAAAATCCTAGAAGAAAACCTAGGCAATACCATTCAGGACATTGGATTGGGCAAAGATGTCATGACTAAAACACCAAAAGCAATTACAACAAAAGCCAAAATTGACAAATGGGATCTAATCAAATTAAAGAGCTTCTGTACAGTGAAAGTAACTATCATCAGAGTGAACAGGCAACCTACAGATGGGAGAAAATTTTTGCAATCTACCCATAAGACAAAGGTCTAATATCCAGAATCTACAAGGAACTTAAACAAATTTACAAGAAAAAAACCCCATAAAAAAGTGGGCAAAGAATATGAACAGACACTTCTCAAAAAAAGACATTTATGTGGCCAGCAAACATTGAAAAAACCTCATCATTACTGGTTATTAGAGAGATGCAATTCAAAACCACATTGAGATACCATTTCATACCAGTTAGAATGGTGATTAATAAAAATTCAGGAAACAACAGATGCTAGTGAGGCTGTTGAGAAATAGGAATGCTTCTACAGTGTTGGTGGGAGAGTAAATTATTTCAACCATTGTCGAAGACAGTGTGGCAATTCCTCAAGAATCTAGAACCAGAAATACCATTTTACCCAGCAATTCCATTACTAGGTATATATCCAAAGGATTATAAATCTTTCTACCATAAAGACACACACACATGTATGTTTAACTACAACACTATTTACAATAGCAAATACTTGGAACCAACCCAAATGCCCATCAATGATAGACTGGATAAAGAAAATGTGGCACATAGACACTGTGGAATACCATGCAGCCATAAAAAGGAATGAGATCATGTCCTTTGCAGGGACATAGATGAAGCTGGAAGCCATAATTCTCAGCAAACTGACAGAACAGAAAACCAAACCCTGCATGTTCTCATTCATAAATGGGAGTTGAACAATGAGAACACATGGACACACGGAGGGGAACATCACATACCAGGGCCTATTGTGGGTTGGGAGGCAAGGGGAGAAGTATTAGGACAAATACCTAATGCATGCATGGCTTAAAACCTAGATGACAGGTTGATAGGTGCAGGAAACCATCATGGCACATGCATACCTATGTAACAAACCTGCAGCTGTATTCCAGAACTTAAAAAAAAAAACCATAAAAAGAATAAAATACAGGTTGTATATCTCTTATCTGAAATATTTGGGACTAGAAGTGTTTTTAGGATTCAGGACTTTTTTGTTTTTTGATTGTGGAATATTTGCATATACATACATAATGAAATAGCTCATTGATGGGACCCAAGTGTAAACATGAAATTCATTTATTTTATATACACATAGCCTAAAAGTATTTTATACAATATTTTAAATAATTTTGTATATGAAACAAAGTGTTGGCAGCCAGGGTACAAGGTGGGGCAGCTCCTGAAAGTTGCATGTGTTGCCTTGGGGTAGAGAGGGTTCTGTAGTCTTCCTGCATGGGGCATGTGTTAGATCCTGGAGTGGTGGGCCACCTCTGCAGGCTCAGAGGATTCATGGGAGTCTGTAGAGTCAAAATCATCAGGAGCATTGATCCAGATGTCCTGTCTGGGTTGCAAATTTTTTCAGCTATAACTTTTGTCTAACAGACCTGCCTTGG
>NW_016107847.1:519811-529811 GCF_001604975.1 Cebus imitator | reverse complement strand
ATCTTTCTGGATGTCTCCTTTATTTAAATTCTGTCTTATTCTCTTTTTACCTTGTTGTCTTCTTCCTAGAGTGTTCAAAACTTTCCTCTTTCTGAATTATCTCTGATTTATCAAAAGAGTGATTCTAACACAAAATGTCAGAGAATTTCTCCTCTTATTTTAGGAAGATGACCCTAACATATCTTCTTCTCTGGGTCTTTGTTAGGTCCCTTTTCTTCAATTCCATTTTCTAGTTTTCCTTAAAGGGTATATAAACAGACAGGGCATGGTGGCTTATGCCAGTAATCCCAGCACTTTGGGAGGCCAAGGCGGGTGGATCACCTGAGGTCAGGAGTTTGAGACCTGCCTGGCCAACATGGTGAAACTCTGTCTCTACTAAAATTATAAAATTAGCCAGGCGTGGTGTTGCATGCCTGTAATCCCAGCTACTCAGAAGGCTGAGGCAGGAGAAGGCTGAGGCAGGAGAAGGCTGAGGCAGGAGAAGGCTGAGGCAGGAGAAGGCTGAGGCAGGAGAAGGCTGAGGCAGGAGAATTGCTTGAACCTGAGAGGTGGAGGTACAGTGAGCCAAGATGGCACCATCGCACTCCAGCCTGGGTGACAAGAATGAAACTTACCTCAAAAAAAAAAAAGAACAAGTGACAAGTGAGAGAGTATATAAACAGTCACCTGTGAAGACTGATTTTTCAAAGTTTGCCTTCTCTTTTGGGAGACCAGATGGCTTACTCTGTATTCTCATGTTAGAGAGGCTCACCTAGTTAAGCACTACATCAAGAATGTCAAAATCTGGTGGTATTGGAATGTTTGAGTTTGTTCTGTCAATTTATCTGAATTAGACAGTTTATGTTATAGTTAAACTCAATCTCTTAGATTTCCCTAAATATTGATTTAAAAATTTCTCCAAGTCCTTTTCCAACTTTTGGCACACCAAAACACTACAGTGACACTTTGGGATTCTTTTCTTTAGTCAACTTAAGAGTTTTGATGGTATCTCCTTTCTGTTAATTTAGTTTCAGACTCTTCAGTTGCAACTTTAGTAAGAAATGTTTCAAAACACAAACATTACCTACTACACCTCTCTACCTACCCACCAATTCCTTCCATCCCTGGTTTCTGTCAGTTAAATTTAGGAGTTTTCTGCTCATTTTGACACTATTTTATTGAAAAATCAGTTTTTGGGAGTAAAAGTTTTTATTCAATGTAATTCTTTGGTATCAAATTATGACCAAAAGACATACCTACCCTATTTTCTCATACTCTTCACCTTTTTTTCTTTATAGGACAGATTCTTAAATAAGTTCTTGTTCCCGAAAACCATCTTGACTGTCCCTCACATAAAAAAAATTTCACCTTATATTTTTGAAGTGTGAAACAATTTGTTCTCACTTCAAAAGTATCCTTCTCTCCTCACTTTCAGCAATAAAGTCTCAAGAAAAATGATTTGTCTGCATAGTAAAGAGTCATTGTTAGAAATGCAAATCATAACCACAATGAGATACCACTTCACACCCACTGGGGTAGCTAGAATAAAAAAGACAGTTAATAACAAGGGTTGGTGAGGCTGTAGATAAACTGAAACTCTTTACACTGTTGGTGGAAATGTAAATTGGTGCAAACATTTGGAAAAACAGTTTGGTAGTTTCTCAAAAGTGTAAACATAGAATTACTATATGACCTACAGATTACACATCTAGGTATATAAACAAGAGCAGTAAAAGCATATATCTACCTAAAAACTTACACACAGATGTTTATAGTGGCACTATTTACAATTGCCAAAAGGTAGAAATAACCTGAATGCCTATAAGCTGATGAATAGGTAAATGAAATGTCACATGTCTATACAATGGAATATTATTTTGACCTAAAAAGGAGTATGTATTATAATACAATATAGATGAACCTTGAAAATATGCTAGGCGAAAGAACCAGATATCCCCCCCCGACACACACACAAAACCACATGTTGTGTGATTCTATTTATGTTAAGTTTTCAGGATAGGTAAATCCAGAATACAGAGAGTGGATTAGTGGTTGCCTAGGGCTGGGGTGGCAATGAGAGGGTGATGATAATGACTGCTAATGGGTATCGGGCTTCTTTTAGGGGTGATTGCATTTCTTATGTTTTTTGAATCTATGGTCCCACTTCCATGTCTTTTTCTCCTCTTGCAATTTTTTTTTTTGTTTAAGTAATCAGGTTGAAGAATTCCCATGGTCTGTATTTTCTGATTGTATCTCCATGGTGTTGCTGACATGTACCCCTCTATGCCCTGTTTTTACTATATATTGGTAGTTAAGACCAGGCGTAAAGGCTCACACCTGTAATCCCAGCACTTTCGGAAGCCAAGACAGGTGGATCACTTGGAGTCAGGAGTTTGAGACCAGCTTGGCCAATATGGTGAAACCCCATCTCTACTCAAAGCATGAAAGTTAGCCAGGCATGGTGTGTGTGCCTATAATCCCAGCTACTTGGGAAGCTTTGGCCCAAGAATCACTTGAACCCAGGAGGCAGAGATTGCAGTGAGCTGAGAATGTGCTACTGCACTCTAGCCTGGGTAACAGGGTGAGACTCTTTCTCAGAGAAAGAAAAAATTGGTAGTTAAGTTCAGTAGTTAATCAGATTCAGTTAATTCATAGATTGTTGTGTTTGGTACTCTACCAGGAGGTACATCATGTTTGATATTGACTCTTAGCAACTGCTGCTGATTATTTTCTACATTCATAAGGAATATCCCCATATTCTAAAGGGGGATATTCTGTTTTTACTTCTTCCCTTATTTGCTGGAATACTTACAGCTACAGAAAAACTTCCCCTCAATTACCACTACTAATGTTCTCTGAGCTACAATTCACAAAGGAAGGGCAGGAGAGATGCTTGATTCTTTCCCTTTATTGACAAGCTTAAAAAATATGAAGTAGTTTCCTAGCATGCAGCAGTAATCACCAGAGCTTTTTTTTTTTTTTTTTTTTCTTTTTTTTTTTACCTTGAGGCAATCCAGTACACCAGAGCTTTTTAAAGTGCCTTTATGAGCTTACAGATTTAAACATTTGTGTTTTGTTCTAATCTATTGCTGATACAATCCTTATTGGTGCCTAAACTTCCTATATTTTGACAGTGGGAACATTCAGGTTGGCTCCTGGGTCCTTTAGCTACAACTGTAGTAGTGTTTGAGGACTTGCTTATCTTCTGGTGTAACAAATAGTTACAGGCTCATCTTTTACATTTCCTGCTCTAGACCTGAATCTGCCATTTTTTCAGGGAGTCCTTAGGTATTTCAGAGACCACTACCTGGGTACAGTGGTTACCTGTAGTTTCTAGTTTGGTCATTACTTCTAAGTCTTTTCAGTGGGCAGATAGAGTAAAAAAAATTTAAGATAAAATACATTACTTTGATGTACTTAGAGCCATTATGATGCTTCTAATTAAAAAAAATGGGGTTTTTGCTTAATTTTGTTGATCCATATTTCCTTTCTCCTATATTGAAATATTTTCTTAACACCAACTTAAGTATGCATTTTCCTTATCCCATACTGAACACACAGCTGTCTGAGAGTAATGTTACAAATGCTACTTCCAACAATATAATTGGTTTAAAAATTTTAAAATTGTTTGCAGTTATTTTTCTAATTTGAGTATATCACCCAAAGAACGACCAGGTACATTACTATGTTTTAAAGTTACTTGGAATGCTTTGTTTCTGATTGCTATGCCACCAACTGTACACAGGTTTAGGCTCTTTTTTTTTGCTTTTTATTATTAAGGATTTCTTTTTCATACTTGTTTCATTAAGGTATAATTTATATACCATAAAACTAATCATTTTTAATGTATAATTCTACAAGTTTTGACAAATGCATAAATATAACTTCCACCAAAAATCGAGATATAGAACAGTTTATCACTCCCAAAATTGCCCTGAGCCTCTTTGTAATCACCCCTCTCCCCACCCTCAAGTCTCTGGCAACCTCAAATCTGTTTTCCTTCCCTGTAGTTTTACTTTGTTCCAGAATGTCATATAAATGGAATCATATGGTATATAGCTTTTAAAGTACAGACTCTTAGCATAAAAGGACTGCTTTTAAAAATTTAAATTTTTCTTATAATGATATAAAATGTTTACATGATTCCACAGTCAAATCAACAAAGTATATGCAAAGAAGCCTAGCTTTTATTCTTGTCTTCGCCACTTTATTCTTTTCTTCCCTCTATAGGCAACCATTTTGTATTTTTGTATTTTTGAGACAGGGTTTCACTTTGATGCCCAGGCTGGAGTATAGTGGCATGATCTTAGCTCACTGTAGGGCTCAAGTGATTCTTCCATCTCAGCTGAAAAGCTGGAATTAGAGGCACATGCCACCACACCCGGCTAATTTTTTGTATTTTTTTGTAGAGAGGAGTTTTTGCTGTGTTACCCAGGCTGGCCTTGAACTCCTGGGATTAAGTGATCTGCCCACCTCGGCCTCCCAAAGTGCTGGAGTTGTAGCATAAGTCACTATACCTTGCCCATTTTATATTTTTTGATCTCTCTCTATATATCTTACTGTCTACATATCTTACATCTCCTTGTTCATTCTTAGATAAACAGTTATCATACTACACTAATTTTTCTTAAGTGGCATACTTTAAATTAATTTTAAGGACCAATTAAAAGGCCTAAGGATAACAATTTATTTGACTAGCCTCTAGTTTTAGCTTGGACTTTTTTGCTTAATAAGAAGGAGTAAATCATCTTTCCTTTCTTCTTTCCCTTTCTTACTCCCAAATGTTAGGAGTCAGTGCTAGAAATGTGTCTGCTGCTGTGGACTTGGAGTATGGTATCTGTACTGCAGTTTTTCAGGATTGGCTAAACTTTCTTGAGTCCTGCATGTCAAAATGGGTTTTGTGCAAGCTTAGGCAAGCAAAAAACAACAAATATTACTGAGTACCTCCTTAAGGCAAATATTCAAGATATGGGGTATAAGGCTGGGAACAAATCAGTTACTTTCCCTGACCTCATTGTCCTACAGTTCCAAGAAAGAAAAAAGGGCCAGGAATGTTCACTATGTTGAGATAGGAGAAGCTACAGCTTCCAATTTTCTGGCATGGTGGCCAAAGCTTACTGCAAGAGTAGTCACAATAGGTGGTCATTTACCTTGGTACCTCCTTTTGCCATCAAGCCTGATCTGGTGACTGAAATTTCCATTTCTACAGAAGTCATTACTTTGAGCTGTTGTTATCTTCAGAAACACTTGTTTACATGAATAGGAAGGGGCAGTAAATTAATATATTAGATCTCATTCCGTTATTGTCCAATGCCTTTAATAGATTGCTAGGAGATGGAGTTACCTCCAGAAGTATTAATAAGGAGAGAATGAGGAAGACAGAGAGAAGTCAGATTATAGCTATAACAAAGCTTAGGTAGCTAATGTACACAATGACAGATAATCAAAAGGATTTTGATGGGCCGGGGGGATGGGCCTGGTATCAACAGGATGAAATAATATATGGATAAAAGTAACATTTAGAATTGTCACACAGCTAAACACATACATCTGGCCCAGGAATTGGAACAGCTGAAGAAAGATCCATGGGAAAGTAGAGCAAGTTGTAGGCGTAGCTGCTGCTTCATACCAATGAAGTGCAACAACAGTGATAAGCAGCAACCTGTGTGAGCAAAAAATGACTGCTTCATCATTTCTGCACACTAAATTGTCCACAGGAATCATTATGTCTCTGAACCTCATCAGAAATACACAGGAGAGGGAATTCTGGGAAATGTTGTTCAGCACAGCCAATTTGATACATTACAAAGCCCACTAAAGATGTGTGCTACTGATATTGTTTTGGTGCCAAGAAACAGACTCCAAAACTAGTTAAGGAAAAAACAATTGTCAAGATACGGGGGCAACTCAAGTAATCCAGAGTAAGAATGCATCCAGGTCTGTGGAGAGCCTGGAATCACACCATTGCTGCCTCTTAGCATAGCTTCTTCATTCTCTCTGTAAGCTTGTTTCCTTTGCCTTTTCGATATACATAGCAAGTGACAGATGGCCAGCCCACAGGTCCCAAGGTTATATTTATGGTAACTAGAGGAGGCATCCCGAGAGACTAAGCCAGTTTGTCTCTGTCTTTCCCTTCTTGACTATTTCAGTTCAAATATTGGTAAATGGATTCTGATTGGTCCAGCTTAGACATCCTGCTTATTCTTGTCCAGTTAGCAGATAGAGTCATATTATACAAAATTCTTCCAGGAGCAGTATCCACCATTGTGAGAGAAGCAGACCAGTAATGAGAGTTCACTCAAGGAGTTTCTAGAATTGGTTTGTCAGCTAAATTTATTCTAAAATTTGTTCTTCAGCAAGCTGCTATAACACAAGAGAAGCCCAGATAACACTGTGGTTTTGAATACTGCAGTTTGTTTTTGTTTTCCCACTTTTCACCCTTTTCCCTTCTGCAGTACTCAGAGCTTTGATGCCTCAGTCCCTCCAGGACTAGGAAAGTAATCAATAAATTATCTTCTGACCCCCACTTTGAACTAGAGTAATCTGTGTTTTTAGAGAGAAATAAGAAAACGCAATTGTATGGTTTGGCTCTGTGTCCCCACTCAAATATCACGTTGAATTGTAATAATCCCCACATGTCAAGGGCAGGACAAGGTGGAGATAATTGAATCATGAAGGGTGATTCCCCCATGCTGTTCTCATGATATTGAGTGAGTTCTCACAAGATCCGATAGTTTTTATAAGGGGCTTCCCCACTTCACTCGGCTCTCATTCTCTCTCCTGCCACCCAGTGAAGAGGTGCTTTCCACCATGATTGTAAGTTTCCTGAGGCCTCCTCAGCCATGGGGGACTGTGTCAATTAAACCTCTTTTTTTTAAATATTACCCAGTCTTAAGTATTTCTTTATAGTAGCATGAGAACATACTCATACAGTAAATTGGTGCCACAGAGGGTGGGGTGATGCTATAGATACCTGAAAATGTAGCAGCGACTTTGGAACTGGGTAACAGGCAGAAGTTGGAACAGTTTGGAGGGCTCATAAGAAGACAGGAAGATGGGGGAAAGTTTGGACCTTCCTAGAGACATGCCAAATAGTTTTGACCAGAATGATGAGAGCGATACAGATGATACAGTCCAGCTGAGGTGGTCTCAGAGATGAGGAACTTGTTGGGAACTGGAATAAAGGTGACTCTTGCTATGCTTTAGCAAAGAGATTGGCAGCATTTTGCCCCTGCCGTAGAGATCCATGGAACTTTGAATTTGAGAGGGATGACTTATGATATCTGGCAGAATAAATTTCTTTTTATAAATTTTAAAATTATTTATTTATTTTACTTTAAGCTCCAGGATACAAGTGCAGAACATGTAGGCTTGTTACATAGGTATATGTGTGCCATGATGGTTTGCTGCACCTGTCAACCTGTCATCTAGGTTTTAGGCCCCACAGGCATTAGCATTTTGCCCTAATGATCTCCATCCCCTTGCCCCCCAACCCCCAACTGACTCCTATGTGTGCTGTTCCCCTCTCTGTGTCCATGTGTTCTCACTGTTTGACTCCCACTTATGAGTGAGAAAATGTGGTATTTGGTTTTCTGTTTCTGTGTAAGTTTGCTGAGGATAATGGCTTCCAGCTTCATCTGTGTCCCTGCAAGGACATGATCTCATTCCTTTTTATGGCTGCACACTATTCCATGACATATATGTGCCACATTTTCTTTACCCAGTCTATCATTGATGGGCATTTGGTTTGGTTCCATGTCTTTGCTATTGTAAATAGTGCTGCAATAAACATACATGTGCATGTGTCTTTATAGTAGAATGATATACAATCCTTTAGGTATATACCCAGTAATGGGATTGCTGGGGCAAATGGTATTTCTGGTTCTAGATTCTTGAGGAATTTTGCCACACTGTCTTCCACAATGGTGGAACTAATTTACATCCCCACCCATAGTATAAAAGTGTTCCTATTTCTCCTCCCTTGCCAGTATATATTGTTTCTTGATTTTTTAATAATCACCATTCTAACTGGCATGAGATAGTATCTCATTGTGGTTTTAATTTGTATTTCCTTAATGATCAGTTTTTTTGTGTTTCTTGGCCACATAAATGTCTTTTTTTGAGAAGTGTCTCTTCATATCAGTTACCCACGTTTTGATGGGGTTATTTCTTGTAAATTTGTTTAAGTTCCTTGTAGATTCTGGATATTAGACCTTTGTCAGATGGGTAGATTGCAGAAAATGTCTCTCATTCTGTAGGCTGCCTGTTCACTCTGATGATAGTTTCTGTTGCTGTGCAGAAACTATTTAGTTTAATTAAATCTCATTTGTCACTTTTGATTTTTGTTGCAATTGCTTTTGGCATTTTTTTCATGAAGTCTTCACTTATGCCAGTGTCAAGAATGGTATTGCCTAGGTTTTCTTCTAGGGATTTTATGCCTTTGGGTTTTACATTTAAGTCTTTAAGCCATCTTGAGTTAATTTTTCTGTAAGATGTAAGGAAGGGGTTCAGTTTCAGTTTTTTCTCGCATATGGCTAGCCAGTTTTCCCAGCATCATTTATTAAATAGGGAATCATTTCCCCATTGCTTGTTTTTGTCAGTTTTGTCAAAGATCAGATGGTTGTAGATGTGTGGTGATATTTCTGGGGTCTCTGTTCTATTCCATTGGTCTATATGTATGTTTTGCTACCAGTACCATGCTGTTTTGTTTACTATAGCCTTGTAGTATAGTTTGAAGTCAGGTTGCATGATGCCTCTAGCTTTGTTTTTTTTGCCTAAGATTTTCTTGTGTGTACAGGCTCTTTTTTGGTTCCATAAGAAATTTAAAGTAGTTTTTATAATTCTATGAAGAATGTCAATGGTATTTTGATGAGAGTAACATTGAATCTAAAAATTGCTTTGGGCAATATGGCCATTTTCATTATATTGATTCCTTCTATACACGAGGATGGAATTTTTTTCCATTTGTTTGTATCCTGTCTTATTTCCTTGAGCAGTGGTTTGTAGTTCTCCTAAAAGAGGTCCCTCACATCTCTTGTTAGCTGTATTCCTAGGTATTTTGTTCTCTTTGTAGCAATTGTAAATGGAAGTTCATTCATGATTTGGCTCTCTGCTTGTCTGTTGTTGGTCTATAGGAATGCTTGTGATTTTTGCACATTGATTTTGTATCCTGAGACTGCTGAAGTTGCTTAACAGCTTAAGGAGTTATTTCTTTTTTTTTTCCTTTCCTTTTTACTATTTAGAATATCCAGCTTATCAACTTAAGGAGTTTGTGGGTTGAGATGATGGTGTTTTCTAAATATAGAATCATGTCATCTGCAAACGGAAACAATTTGATTTCCTCTGTTCCTATTTGACTATCCTTTATTTATTTCTCTTGCCTGATTGCCCTGGCCAGAGCTTGCAATACTATGTTGAATAGGAGTGGTGAGAGAGGGCATCCTTTTCTTGTGTCAGTTTTCAACAGGAATGCTTCCAGCTTTTGCCCATTCAGTATGATATTGGCTATGGGTTTGTCATAAATTGCTCTTATTATTTTGAGATATATTTCATCAGTACCTAGTTTATTGGGAGTTTTTAACATGAAAGGATCTTGAATGTTATCAGTGGTCTTTTCTGCAACTATTGAGATAAACGTGGTTTTGTCATTGGTTCTATTTATGTGATGGATTATGTTTGTTGAGTTGCATATATTGAAACAACCTTGCATCCCAGGGATGAAGCCTACTTGATTGTGGTGAATAAGCTTTTTGATGTGCTGTTCGATTGGTTTGCCAGTATTTTACTGAGGATTTTCACATCAATGTTCATCAGGAATATTGGCCTAAAGTTTTCTTTTCTTTCTTTTTTTTATTTCCCATTTATTTATTTTATTGCATTTTAGGTTTTGGGGTACATGTGAAGGACATGCAAAATTGTTGCATAGGAACACACGTGGCAGTGTGATTTGCTGCCTTCCTCCCCATCACCTACATCTGGCATTTCTCCCCTTGCTATCTCTCCCCAGCTTCCCACCCCCCAC
>NW_016107847.1:486848-514814 GCF_001604975.1 Cebus imitator | reverse complement strand
TTACACTGTCACCTGGACTGGAGTGCAGTGGTGAAATCTCAGCTAACTGCAACCTCCACCTCCTGGACTCAGGTGATTCCCCTGCCTCAGATTCCATAGTAGCTGGGATTACAGGTGCCTGCCACCACACCTGGCTAATGTTTTATGTTTTTAGTAGAGATGAGGTTTCACTATGTTGGCCAGGCTGGTCTCGAACTCCTGACCTTGAGATACACCCTTCTCGGCCTCCCAAAGTGCTGGAATTATAGGTATGAGCTACTGCGCCTGGCCAGGAGAAGACATTTTTTGTTTGTTTGTTTTAATATATATTTTATTGCATATTAGGTTCTAGGGTGCATGTGCAGAACATGCAGGATTGTTGCATAGGTACATACATGGCAATGTGGTTTGCTGCCTCCATTCCCCCGTCACCTATATCTGGCATTTCTCCCTATATTATCCATATTATCACTCCTCGACTCCCTACCCCCCTGCTGTCCCTCCCTACTCACCCCCAACAGACCCCAGTATATCATGCTCCCCTCCTTGTGTCCATGTGTTCTCATTGTTCAACACCTGCCTATGAATGAGAACATATGGTGTTTGATTTTCTGTTCTTTTGTCAGTTTGCTGAGAATGATGGTTTCTAGATTCATCCATGTCCCTACAAAGGACACAAACTCACTTTTGGGTGAAGGGGTTGTTTTTTTTTTGGGTGAATGGGTTTTTTTTTTTTTTTTTAAATCTGTTTTAGTTCTTTGTAGATTCTGGATATTAGCCCTTTGTCAGATGGGTAGATTGCAAAAATGTTTTCCCATTCTGTTGGCTGCTGGTTCACTCCAATGATTGTTTCTTTTGCTGTACAGAAGCTCTGGAGTTTAATTAGATCCCATTTTTCTGTTTTAGGTTTTGTTGCCAATGCTTTTGGTGTTTTAGTCATGAAGTCCTTGCCTATGCCTATGTCCTGAATGGTTTTACCTAGGTTTCCTTCTAGGATTTTTATGGTGTTAGGTCTTATGTTTAAGTCTTTAATCCATCTGGAGTTAATTTTAGCGTAAAGTGTCAGGAAGGGGTCCAGTTTCTGCTTTCTGCACATGGCTAGCCAGTTTTCCCAGCACCATTTATGAAACAGGGAATCCTTTCCCCATTGCTTGTTTTTTGCCAGGTTTGTCAAAGATCAGATGGTTGTAGATGTGTGGCGTTGCCACCGAGGCCTCTGTTCTGTTCCATTGGTCTGTGTCTCTGTTTTGGTACCAGTACCATGCTGTTTTGATTACTGTAGCCTTGTAGTATAGTTTGAAGTCAGGTAGCATGATGCCTCTAGCTTTGTTCTTTTTGCTTAGGGTATGCAGGCTCTCTTTTGGTTCCGTATGAAGTTTAAGGTGTTTTTTTCCAGTTCTGTGAAGAGGGTTATATGTAGCTTGATGGGGATGGCATTGAATCTATAAATTACTTTGGGCAATATGGCCATTTTCACAATATCGATTCTTCCTAACCATGAGCATAGAATATTTTTCCATCTGTTTGTGTCCTCTCTTATTTCCTTGAGCAGTGGTTTGTAGTTCCAGGAGAAGAAATTTGTAAGCAGCAAAGCGTTCAAGAGGTGACTTGGGAGCTCTTAAAAGCATTCAGTTTTGGCCAGGTGCAGTGGCTGACACCTGTAGTCACAGCACTTTGGGAAGCTGAGGTGGGCAGATCACCTGAGGTTGGGAGTTCAAGACCAGTCTGGCCAACAGGATGAAACCCTGTTGCTACTAAAAAAACAAAAATTAGCTGGGTTAGGTGTTGGGTGCCTATAATCCCAGCTACTCAAGAGGCTGAGGCAGGAGAATTGCATGAACCCAGAGGCGGAGTTTGCAGTGAGCCAAAGTGCAGGGATTACAGGTGTGAGCTACCACACCCAGCCTAAACTACTTATCTTTATAAATTACCCATTCATGGATATTTCTTCATAGCAGGGTGAGTATGGACTAATACAGGCAACTTAATATTTAATCTGAGGGATCTGAAAGTAATGTCTGGGCCCAAAACAAAACAAAACAAAATTGAAAATAACAAAAACCCTCTGAATCAGAGGAGCCTTGGATTTGGGAGAACCAAAAGGGCAAAACAAGGCATGGAAACTGGACAGGCCAACAAATCAGCATTGTCATTTGGTTTAGCCCTCAATGGAAGTATTGAAAAGAGTCCTAATGTTGGGACAAACACAAAGATACAGTTCAATCTTATCACCATCAAATATTACTTGTTAAGCAATTCATTGTTTTGTCTTTACTGGAGGATTGCACAGAATGATGAATAGCAAGGTGTGATTGATGTGTGACCACTGGTTTGAGACCATCTGAGGGGTAACAAAATTAATTTTGTAGAGGAGATGAATTTTGCAATGTATGACTTAGACCTCCAAGTCTATCATCTTAGCCCATTTGGGCTAATAATAACAAAATACCATAAACTAGGTAGCTTATAAACAACAGAAATTTATTTCCTACAGTTCTGGAGGCTGGGAAGTCTAATATCAAGGCACCAGCAGATTTGGTCTGTGGTGATGTCACACTTTCTGGTTCATAGATGGCATTTTCTAGCTATGTCCTCATGTGGAAAGGGAAGGGAAGCTTGTTTAAGCTACCTTGGGCTGATTTTATGAGGGCACTAATGTTGTTCATGAGCACTTTTTCCTCATGACTTACCTTCCCAAAGGCCTCTCCTTCTGATACTATCGCTTTGAGGAGTTTTGGGGGGACACATTCAGACCATAATACCTACTTCACTCAATTATTCAACACAATTATGTAGTACTTACTAGATGCTAGGGACTGTGCTACTCTCTAAAACTCTCATTTAAAAGATACGTCAATAAAGCCTAGATTTAGGAGGGATTTTAGAAGAGATAATTGAGACCCACTGTATCTAGAAGTCTCTTCCAGTGACATTGAGTACTCGATATTCAAAGGCAGCACTCTCCAACAGTGCCCATCTACTACCGATAAAAATCTTTTCCATATATTGTGATGGAACTTGATTTCTCTGTTTCCACCTGTGAGTTCTATTCTGTCCCATGGAGAACATGGGCTCAGTTCCATTTTTACATGAAAGCCTCATAAGGCTTACAGATATTACCACCTTCCTCCAAGCCTCCTCCAAGATGAACATCCTCAGCGTTGTCATGTTCCTGTGATGTCACATGAGCACTTTAGTTTGTAAGTGTTCCTCTTCAACATGGTGCTCAGAACTGGACATAGCAATCCATAAGTGCAGAATTTAGTGGGAGTGCTACACTGGGCTAGTAATGTGGTCTGTGTTTTCTTTAGTAATTATTTTGAATGTACTGGATTTGGATTAACTAGGACCAAAAGGAGAAGTCAGATCTCTTCTATCTTGTCTTACACCTGCCACTGATTTCTTGAATTCTACTGGAACAGCATTGTAATCAATGAGTGCTATATTATTTTTCTATTGCTGTTGAAACAAATTAGCAGAAATTTAGTGTCTTAGAACAGTATAAGTTTATTATATTTCTATAGGTCAGATGTTTGACATGGGTCTCATTTGGTCAAAATCAAGGTGTCACCATGTCTGCATTATTTTTTCGAGGCTCTAAGAATCCATTTCCTTGGTTTTCTAGCTCCTAAAGTCTGTCCACATCCCTTGGCTTATGGCCCATTTCCTCCATTTTCAAGGACACCAGTGTTGCATTTCTCTGTGCCCTTCTTTCATGGTCACATCTCTCTGTGACTTTCCTCTTCTACTTCCTTCTTTCATTTTTAAGGATCCTTGTGATTACAGTGGGCCCAGCTGGATAAACCAGGATACTCTGTCTATTTTAAGGTCACCCGATTGGCAACCTTAACTCCGTTTGCATCCTTAATTTTCCTTTGCCATGTAACCTAATTATTCACAGGTCCTGAGGATTAGAATGAGGACATCTTTGGGGGTCATTTGCCTACCATAAGAGCTACAGTAGATCCAGATACCATCTCCTCACACAATAACATCTAAAGACTGAATAGGGGCCGATTCTTCTTTTAAGAAGGAGTAGGGGAAATTTTCCTAAAGCTTTACCATCATTTTACTCTCCACAGCTATGTCACATACTTATCTCTAACCTAATCTCTGACAAAGAAAATATATTATCATGGCTTGGTCTAATCAAGATCTATTTCTTGGGGCTGAGGAGAGCCCAGCCTCTTGTGAGGAAAGTGAGCCTCTGACACCTGAATCATACTGGGTTTCTGGTAACAAGAAAGGTAGAAAATTGCTTTGGGGTATATTTTATTCTATAATGTCATCATGATAATGGCTGCTAATTATCCACTAATTGATGGAATAAACTGAAGGACAGAGGGGGGAGAGAGAGAGAGACAGAGAGAGAAAGAGAGAGGTGGTTTTTGTTTAATTATTTAGCCCTCACCTCATGTAGAAGAGAGCAAAAAGATTTGAGATATCTGGAGAAAAGAAAGGAAAGAAAAATAATATATTTTAAATATGTGGGTGTTATTATCAGTCAGGGCTCTATCAGATAAATGTACATATATCTTTATTCCCAGATCCCCCAGTTATATAAGGTCACATCCCTATAATAAGTCCCTTCGTATATATGTATATATACTATGCATATGTATATATATATGCTTACAAGTACATATGTATACACATACACATACATAAATGAAGGGATTTGTTATAGGGATGTGACTTTATGTAATTGTGGTAGCTGGTCAAACAGTCTCTGGAAGGCTGTCATATTCAAATCTGACACTTGTGGATACAATGTAGGCAGGGAAGGAAAGATGGCTACAAAGTATGAAATGCAAGAGAGCAAGAATCACAAGGCTGAGTGGGATCCAGACCCATCAGGGAGGAACAGAACTGATGCAATTTCTCATTGCCTCTTATCTTTCTTTAAGGTCTATTCGGTCATACTCATATTCCAGTATTTGAGGTACTCAGTATCTATTGCTATTCCTGACTTTTTTATCTCCCTATATTTGAACTTTTTAACATTTAACAACACTGGCAGATTTAAACATTAGAATTGGTAATGTGCATTGATTAGGGCCCTGAACTAAAACATCAAAGGCTTGGTTTCCTGGAAGCATATTGGGGAAAGGGAAAGTATTAGTTCAAAAATCATATATTTCAGGTGTTTTATTAGGTGGTTTCCTTTGTTTACCTTTTTTTTTTTTTTTGCTGTTTTAAGGCATATGAATGATTTAAAAATCAACTCTCTGAATCATTTGTTTCTCTTCAGTGAACAGAAATGATACATAATACTTTAACAATCCTGGTTACAGTCCATTTTATATTCGATATTGCTTTTTGGTCACTGAATAAAAAAAACTATAGTTAGGATAAACTCCCTCTCTCCGAATTATTTTGGTTGGTAAATACAACACAGTATAGTGCTAAAGGTTAAGTGGCTATATATTTAGCTTAGAGTAATGGTCTCACAAAACAAATATTGCAAAATTTCATGTTACGTTTATTAACAGTATTAGCTATAGTCACTTGTTAATAAATGTACCATGTAGAACTTAGAAAACATTTTTGCAAAAATCATGTTTGAATTAAAGGGAAGGGAAATATCTATTGAATGCCTTGGATTTGTCTGGCACATTTTAGGTGTCCTCCTCTCACTAATTCACATCACAAGCTTGTGGGGAGTAGCTTTCCAATGTACAACAGAGAAAACCATGCCTTAGAGTCTCCCTTTATATTCCCAAATGCACTCATTTGTCTCGTGTCCGGAAGAGTAAATGGTGAGGCTGGGTGCAGTGGTTCACACCTGTAATCCCAGAACTTTGGGAGGCCAAGGTGAGTGGATCACCTGAAGTCAGGAGTTCAAGACCAGCCTGGCCAACATGGCAAAATCCCATCTCTACTAAAAATACAAAAATTAGCGAAGCGTGGTGGCACACACCCATAGTCCCAGCTACTCTGGAGGCTGAGATATGAGAATTGCTTGAGGTTCTAAGAGAGAATCCATTTCCTTGCTTTTCTAGCTCCTAAAGGCTATCCACATCACTTGGCTTGTGGCCCATTTCCTCCATTTTCAAGGCCACCAGTGTTGCATTTCTCTGTGCCCTTTTTTCATGGTCACATCTCCTTGTGACTTTCAAGATTGCGCCATTGCCCTCCAGCCTGGGTGACAGTGTGGGACTCCATCACACACACACACACAAAAGTAAATTGTGGAACTGGGGAGGTTCTGTATGATTCCAAAACCCTTTTATTTTGTTTAAAAAAATCAGGACTGATCCTAGTAATCTTGGATTTCCTTAGTAAAGTTCATTATAGGTATATTACAAGATAATACATTTGAATACACGGACTTGAAATAAAACGTTAAGGTGTGTTTATGTATGTATAATACATATTCACACGCTCACATATTTTCTGTTAGGGAGAGGGGTTATCCAAATTGTTTCTACATTAAACAAAATAAGCCTATGTTAATAGGGCATGATGGTAAAACAGTAGTTTTTCTTTCCTTTTTTTTTTAAAGGGAGTTATTTGTAAGGTGTGTGTTTATATACATAAACTGTTACATTAGCATTTGTATGCTAACATGGATGTCTGCTCATGGCATTCAGAATACTGTTCTCTTTTAAAGTCTATATATTAAATTTAACTTGTAACAAACCATGATTATCAGCATTCTTGTCAAATTATATCAACTCCAAGAAATTACTTAATTATTTGTATCTTATTTCTAATTTGAAAATGAAGAAAAGTACTGACTACCCAAATTAACTTATGCAAAACTTTAGTGTATCCACTCTTAGAAGTTTCCTTTCGTTCTCCTTCTTTTTGACTTTTTGTTCTATTATCTACAATTTACACAACTTCAGTATAATCGATAATCATTACTTTTGCACCACACTTTAAAACGTTTACATTTTGAGTAGAAAAAGTAAATATATAAGGCTAAATAAATTTATAATTGCTATTTTCCAAACATATCCATATAGCACATTATTCTGTTTTCCTGTTATTATAATACTACAATTTTTATGGTCTATAAAGGCTGAAACGTGCTTGGATGAGAATAGATACACCAATTGTTTCTTCCATGGTGATACTTGGCTCCTGTGATGTCAAAACCTGCCATACTGACCTCTCTACTAGTCACACACACCAATTGAGATTGGATCCAGGCCACTGTGTATTGGGGAAGGTAGTTCAGCAGTGACTTAGGAAAGTGAGGATACAGACCTGCCCCATTGTTTATGGAGCGAGGGAAGTAAGGGAGGCAAAAAAAAGCTGGATTTTGGGAGAATTGCAGATTTGTGGTACCAAGAAGCAGCAGTGTGGGGCTCGTTCTCTTGGTTTATTTTCTCCATCTGTTACAATGTAAAGACAGATATCACGGACACCCTGATCCCCTGCCCAGGGCAGGAACATCTAGCTTCTACCTCAGTGAAGTGTTTGTCAGGTAGAGGACCCTTCCCATTTCACATTTATTTTATTTCAGAGGACCCGCTCTGTATTTCATGCTATGAGCAGGGAATATGATATTTTTTTCCTTATAGATCCTGTTCTATTTCTAGTTTCCAAACTACCCGGAACTGAATTTTTTATAGAAACATAGAGGGGCAGGATTTGTATTTTAAAAGGAGTTAACATTGTACAATTGTGAATATTTTCCAGGATCAGAAATTGAATATAAAATATACAAATGATTTGTCTGTTCACACAGACATTTATAGCTCTGTCTATTTTGAGTGGATTCGCTGCTTATGGTCATGCTGACTGTTTCCATAGCCATATGCCTAGATGTTGAAAACAGTTATCTAGGCAGGAAATTTCTATTTTATTATTATTTTTATTTCAATAGGTTTTGGGGGAGACAGGTGGTGTTTGGTTGCATGAATAATCTCTTTAGTGGTGATTTCTGAGATTTTGGTGCACCCATCACCTCAGCAGCGAACACTATACCTATTGTGTTGTTTTTTATCTCTCAATTTCCTCCCACTCTTTCTCCCAAGTTCCCTAAGTCCATTGTATCATTCTTATTAGGCAGAAACTTTTCTGATGATTTTATTTCATGACTAAATAATTCAAATAACTTGCCCTAGAGTTGACTCGGAAACATAGTGAACAAGATATTAAAATTTTACAATTTGGCAATGTCTATTAAAATAGAAAAAAATACATATATATATACACACACAACTATATAATCCCTTGACCTAGCAATTCCTCTATCACGAATTTATTCTACTAAAACCATATGAAAAGTGTTCAATGATACTAGTTGGTAAAAGATTGGTCAAACGAAGGCAGAAACTTAGAATCAGACACTAGCTATTGAAGTGAAAGGGACAGAGCTATAAGTAACTATAACAACTGCAAAAAAGCAAGTTGCAAAAGAGTATGTCATATGGTCAATTTTGTCTTAAATATCTAATATGTATATAGAATAACGCACACAGGTATCTTTATATATCTATTTAGAAAAGCTAAATAAATACAATTGTCATCCTCTGGGGAGGTAAGTTTATGGGGCAAATTTTCTTTCTCTGTAATATATTTTTAAAGTGTTTTTTGTTTTCTAATAATTATGTGTTCTTTTTGAAATAAAAAACATACTTAAAAATACCCTATTCATTTCTTCTTGGCTCCATCAAAACAGGAGGTCTAATCAGGGGGAATATTGGGTCTGAGATCCTGAGGGATCTGATGAATTAGGCCTTGGACATCCCTGCTCACTATGACAGTTTATCTAGAAAGTCTTATTCTGACTAGACCATCAGGCCTAATTAAAAATGGAAAATTCATAGAAGGAGAGGCCTCTCTGTATGCCTCAGGGGACCCATTCTTCCTTGGCTCCCTTTGGATCCTTCCAGTTCATTAGCTAAGAAGGAATTAGAGGAGCTGGCTCTAGCCACAGCTGCTGCCTTCTCGAGTGTTGCTCTGATCTGGTCAGCAAAACCCCTGGTGGTAAGCAGCAGGCTCTGAGTGGCTGCCAGCCCAGCCCGCTGGCTGCCTCCAAAGCAGGCCTGCTGGCCTGGACCACCCTACCTTGGTCTTTCCCTTTCTCGCCCTCTAAGTTATTGTGCTACAGATCATCAAGAAAATACAGGGAATTGGGAGGCTTTATTCTTTAGGGTGTGGTGTGCCAGGAGGGAGGCATTCAGACCCTGGGTTGTTACTAGGATAATCTCAGACCTGAGATCTTAGAGATGACCAGAGCCAAAGATCTTATTTGAGTGAGAAACATCATGTACTCCCTAGCAACTGGACTAGATACTCCTGGGTGTTTAGATTATGGAAGAGAACTGCTCTTCTTTGCTACTCTTTCCTGTGGATCCAAGGTCCCCATTATGGGATGCTCTCACATTCACCACAGCCCATGAGAAGCCCAAGGAAGAACACAAGACAGAGAACAAGGATCTTACTCATTTGAAGGTGGCAGAGCAGAATGAGTTACATAGCAATTAATCACATAAGGAACATCTGAATCTGGTTTAGTATAGTGGCTGCCCACATGACAATGGAAATGGAAGAGGGAGATTCAGAGGGTCTATTACAAGACAGGAAGTTCTGCTCATAAGTTTCCTCTCTGCTCCTTAACTCCAGAATTGTGCTCCCTTAAACCACCTTATATCGCAATTGGAAAATTGTAGCTTACTATAGTCATTTTCTGACTACACAGTTTCAACGGTTTTGATTCTCTGCCCCCCACCCCTTTTATTGGTAATTATTATTTTGAAATCAAAAGAGATGGGGTAAGCAAAACCAAACTGACTCTGTGAAAATAGCCTTTTTCTCCAGTTGAGGTCTAATCATTCAACTTTCCTAAGATCTAGTAAGGTTTTGCTTTTGCTGTTTAATAAGAAAAAACTTGCATTTTTTTTTTCTTTCCATGTTTTAGGTTCAAGGTACATGTTCAGGTTTGTTACACAAGTAAATTGCATGTTGTGGGAGTTTGGTGTACAGATAATTTTGTCACACAGCTAATCAGTATAATACCTGATAGGTAGTTTTTCCATCCTACTCTGGTCCCACCCTCCACCCTCAAGTTGGTCCTGGCATCTGTTGTTCCCTTCTTTGTGTCCATGTGTACTCAACAAAACTTATATACCTCGATTGCTGAGATTGTTTTTCTTGTGTCATTGTAAAAATCAAGTATTTTAAAAAGCATCTGTGTGTAGCTAATTCAAGTAGGGAAATCTGCATTTTAGTAGGGATAAATTACACTAAAGAAATTTATCTCAGATAGTTTCCCCCTCACCTCCTTTCTCAAACCAAGGAATTTTCTGCTTATGGCAAATACCACTGGAACTCAGTAATACCTGCATATAGTTAGAGCTTCAGGGACTGTTTATAGTAGAGTGCTGTTAGTCTCAAGGACAAAAATATTGACTTTCCATATATCAGGGCTAAAAACAATTAAAGTAATTTTCTTTAATTACAACATAATGACTAGAGGTTAGGGACATTGTTATTAAGTTATTTCTAAGATGCCTTCCAGATGTGATGCTCTGATCCTCTAAGTTTGCTTGTAACTGAAATTGACTAACTTTAAAAAATAAATTTGTTAAATAGATTTGTGTAGCTCACATAGTAACAGAAAACAGAATCTCACAAATGTAGAAGCCATGGTAGCTCCAGGTAATTCTTTTGGTGGAAATCACAGAAAGGATCACAGAAAGTGATTGCCGCCGTCAGAATGGGTGAACTTCACCTTCCATCTGTTCCTTCCTTGGCCCAATATTCAAATTCCTGGGGGAGAGAATCAGATCTTGATTGTCTATATACCTACCCCTTGGCCAGGATAGAATATCAAGGCAGACAGTACCACACAGAAGATGGAAGGGCAACATCCTCCATAGAAAGACAGGATTCTAATATATCCCTTTAGAAACATAAAAAGTGGTAACAGGAAAAGCAGGAGCAAAGTTAGACGGCTGTTACTCTATTTCACCTTGTTGTGTCCTCTGAAGGATCTGTGTCCCCTTTCTTTGTCTAATATCTGAAAAGATGATGTTAGCTCAATACATAAAACTTTAATAGGGTAGAACCCACATGATATACCACCTAAAGGTGCCATCTTTTAATGCTGTCACCTTGGGTCTTAGCTTCCAACATATGAATTTTGGGGAGACATTCAAACCATAGCATCACCCCAAAAGCTTAAATGTTTTACATTATTCAGTTGCTTTTAATATGAATGACATTCCTGGGCGCCTCTCTCTCTCTCTGTGTCTCTCTCTCTCTTTTCTTTTGTGTGCATATGTGATAGATAGAGTCTCTCTTTGTTGCCTAGGCTGGAATGCAGTGGCATGATCTCTGCTTACTGCAGCCTCTGCCTCCCAGGTTCAAGGGATTATCCTGCCTCAGCCTCCCAAGTAGCTGGGACTAAAGGCGTTCACCACCATGCCTGGCTAAATTTTGTAGTTTTTAGTAGAGATAGGGTTTCACCACGTTGGCCAGGCTGGTCTTGCACTCCTGACTTCAGGTGATCCACCTGCCGCAGCCTGCCAGAGTGCTAGGATTACAGGCATAAGCCACTACAGGCACCCAGCCCCTGGGCATATATCTCGAAGCAGTGAGGTATAATCATTATATGCAGGTGGCATTGTAAATAATTGCAGTTTTTAATACTATGCTTAAATTAGCAACATTAACAGGTTTAGTTGGGAATATCTTAAGACTCAGAGCAGTTTTTAAAGCATTTATTTATTTTATCTTAGTGAGAAGAAACATTTGGCCTTATTAGCATCTGAGGTCAAAAGGACAGTAAGTAAATTATATAATGTCTGTTTATTGATCCTTGAGTCACTGGACTTTTAATCCACAATATCGCCAGCTCCTTGTGTGGGCTACATGTGCTCTGTGAAATGCAGTTACTTCATTAAAATGAAAACTATTTATTTTGAAATAATTTTAGATTTACAGAAGAGTTGCAAAGCTAGTACAGAGACTTTCAAAAAAATGCTTCACTCAGCTTCCTCTAAATGTTAACATTTTATGTATCCAGAGTTATATTCATTTTTCAGTGGCTTAGAATGAACAATCATTTAGACTTGAGAGTGAAAGTGATTCATTAAAAAGAAAGAGATTTTGTATAGCTCATGTTTGAATTTAGGTCCTATATAATATTTATTGGCAAAATTAAACAATTCCAAAGTTACCCTTCTGTAAAAATGGGGTGCCATCTTTCTTATGAGGTGCCAGTAGGGATTAAACATACATGGAATCATCTTGTAAGGTTTTGTGTACTGTAAGGTACACAGTAGATGCTTAGTAAATGTTTATTTCTTCTTCCCTTTCCCTCTCTCACCATTCTTTTTGCTTCCTTCTATCCCTTCCTTCTCCCCTTTGTTTCTTGATATCATTGGACAATGTTAGTTTTTTCCGGGCTTTTGGTCTCCGCTTCTGTGTCTGTCCCCTGCCATACTGCCTTGTCAGTCCTCCAGTTCCAGCACTTTCTGATGCTGAGTGAAGAGATGATCTTTTAGACCTTACTGTGTCCCAGCCTCTTGCTGATTTAGCCTGAAAGCTTCCATATTCATCAACCTGAGTTTGAAGTACAAAATGTTTTCACTTCAGTAACAAAGACACAGATAAATTATAAGGAAAAAAATGAAGTCAACTATAGGTTGCAAAATGTGTGTGTGTGGGGGGCAACCAGACAAGGATATAAACTCTGAAAGACAACTCAAGCCCCGCTACACTTTAACACTGGAAGGGATCCCTGGTACATGAAGTTTAAGATTCTTGATATAAATAATCAAAATTTTAGCCAGTGGAACTCAAATCCTTAATGGGCTAATCTACTCTTGTCATTTACCCTGACAAATGTCCGCAGGGAAAGGAAACAGTACAATACTGGCACCATTTCACCTCTCAACAAAAATCTGCTTAAAACCAGATGCTTAGTGGCCATATGACAGACGTTCCACCCTGAGGAGGAGGCTCCCCTCAGGGATCCAGGAGAAGCAGGGATGATTATGCTGCACGCCTGCTTCCAAGCATAATAGGCAGGCAGGGAGGGAGAGATGGAGCCCTGAACATCTTGGAGGTGACACCCTCTGGGCCATAAGTACACCATACAGGATTTAGCCACAGCTCAGCAGCTGTCCCATGGCAGCAGCCCTTTCTGCCATATGGGGGGAGGAAGATTGGGCATGGAATTGGCGTCCTCAGGCTGCCACTAACACTGTTGTCTGTGAAAATGTGGGACAGAGATCTCATTTGAGAATGAGAGGGGAAAAGAGAAGAGAATAGTTACTGTCAATAATACCCAGTTGGTTCTTAAAAAAAATTTTTTTTTTAAATTCAAAAACTGTTATTCTGGTCCCTAAACCGCAACAGATGAGAGGAGTACGGGTTACTTTGTCATCATCAAGGACTACAATAAGGAAAAACAATAATAAGTGTCAGGCTGGCAAGGAGTTTTACGGCATGGAAATGTTTGCCAATGGTAGGTTTGTTCAGAATGCTACCAGGAATCACTGGAAATGTCACCAAGGGAAAGCTCGACCATTTAGTAAAGAAAATGGAAGGTAGATGTGAGGAAAGTAGGATTTCTGTAATCCTCACATGTTTGAATATGTAGCAGGGCAGCAAGCAGGGTACTGAGGCCTGAAAGTATCCTTGTACTGTGGAGGCTGTGGCTGGGCCAGGAGGACCAGAAGACCCCTCCTTTTACTGAGTGATGCTGGAGGAAAAAAGGGGCAATCAGGGACTTAATTTTTTATGGTTAGAGATTAAGTTATTAGCATTAAAACATATTGCATATTTGAACTTTGTAGGGTTGTAGAAATATAATCATTTTTACTAAGGGCTCAGTGTTAGGAATATTCAAGTTTGTGGGAATATAATTTGTTGTCTTTTATTTTAGAAGAAAAACACTAACATGTCATTTCAGTACACCCATATGATGGGGTGGAAAAATGCCTGAGAAACAACAAACTTGATTTGTGGTCTATTTAACTGATTTATCTTAGTTTCTTTATCCATCACTGGGGATGGCAATAATAGGTACTTAGTCATATGCCAGGTATTTGCTATGTATTAGCTCATTTAATCCTCCAGAAATCCTTTGATATAGGTGCTATGATCATCCTCTTTATTTTATAGTGAAGAAGGTGAGCCCTGAGTTAAGTAACTTACCCAGTGTCATATAGCTAATGAATGATAGAGCTTGCCATTGGATCCTGTGTTGCCTGACTCCAGAGCCTGTATGTGCAACTCCCTTATGATATTGTCCACTCTATTTACCTAAGAGAGTGGGGCAAAGATAAAATTACGTAATAGTAAAAGAACAGACTAGTTTTGAGAAGGCTACTAGAATTGAAAGAGCCTACCCTTTGGAGCCTGAAAAAGGTGGATTTGAATCCTTGCCATTGTCCTGTAACTAGCTGCACATTCCTTAATTCTATAATTTTTGTTTTATAAAAAAAACTTAAACGGGAATAGTAGTACCTATTTTGCTGGTGGCTCAGAAAACACTATAGTGTTCAATTTGTAGTAGGAGCTAAACATTGGTGGCCATCATTGTTTGCTCCTGTTTTCATACATTAGTATTGAGGACCAGGGCCACACATATATTTTGATACCCAACTTTATTTATAATGGGACTAAGCACAAAGTTGTCATTCAACTATTAATAACAGTGGCTAATGGCTAATGCTTACTAGGGGATTACCATGGGCTAGGTGCTTGGCTCCTGGAAGGTTCTTTATATACATTAACTCATTTTACCACCATAAGATGAAGAAGATACTGTTCATGCCACAGTTTTACAAATAAGGAAACTGATGAAAAGGTGTTAAGTAACTTGCTCATAATTACACAGCTTGTAAATGACAGAGCAGGAATTTGAAACCAGTAGTCTGGTTGTTAATTACTAATAAGTGATAGAATCATAATGTTGGAAGAAGAAAAAGATTTTATAGTTCAACCTTATGCCCCACAGTGGCAGTTAATTAATATTAGGTAACTTAATATTTTTGAGAGTTCCTTATTCATTTTCTGCTTATCTGTCTTCAGTAACAAAGTGCTCATTGGCCCAATGAGACAACCCTGTTAATTGTCAGTAGCTCTTTGTGTCAGCTTTCCAATGTTAACCTGAAACCAGCTTTACCCTTTCCTTTTTCATTGGTCTAGTTTTTGAGGTGCCCAGAACAAGGTTAGCTCCCTATTCAACATGATATCCCTTTGCTACTTGAAAACAACTACCTCCTCTTTTCTAAGTCAGCACCTCCAGTTTTCATCAGTGGTGTACCATCACCCTGGTTGGCTACTGACTGTCTTCTTCTTATGGCTGGTACAGTAAAATATGATTATTATTGTCCATAAATAGTACTTTATTCCTTTCTCAATGCAGGTCGAAATGAGATTGCATTAGCTTTTTGGACAACTTGTTCTCACAGTTTGCTTCCATCAGCTTTAGGTAACTAACTACAACAGTCCCCCCCTTACCTGAGAGGAATATGATCCAAGACCCCCAGTGGATGCCTGAAACTGTACCTTATACAGTATATGCTATATGCTATGTTTTTTCCTATGCATACATACCTATAATAAAGTTTAATTTATAAATCAGGCACAGTAAGATATTAACAATAATAAAATAGAACAATTATAATATATTGTAATAAAAGTTATGTAAATGTGGTCTCTCTTTCTCTCAAATCATGGTACTTTTGGACTGAGCTTGACTGCAGGTGATTGAAACTGCAAAATACAAAACTACAGATAAAGGGGCTACTGTGTAACCTCCTATGTATTAATTGGCTTGAGCTGCCATAACAAAATACCATACATAGACAGGATACTTAAACAACAGAAATTTATTTTGTCACAGTTCTGGAGGCTAGGAGTCCAAGACTAAGATTCCGACTGATTTGGTTTTTGGTAAGGACTCTCTTTCTAGTTTGTGGACAGTTGCTTTCTTGCTACGTCCTCACGTGGCCATTTCCAGGGTGTTTCTCCTTCTTTCATAAGGATGCCAATCTTAGTGAATTAGGTCCCCACCCTGATGACTGTACCTAACTTTTATTACTTCCTTTTAGGCCCCATCTCCAAATACAGTTACACTGGGGGTAGGGCTTCAACATATGATTTTGGGTGGACACGGTTCAGCCCCTAGCATCCCTTGATCATAGACTCTGCTAGCGATCTGTGATGGAGAACTGAAGGAAAAAGGGCCATGGTTGTTTAATCTTGGGCTGCAGTGCAGTGTAAGAGGAGTTGAAACTGCCCCTCTGCCTTCAGGGGCTGTGCTCCTGATTTCTGTAATCCTACTGGGTCCCTAATGTTCTTGTTTCTTGATTTTTAGTAGCTGTGATACTGACAGGGTGGGGACAGAAAGAGCTGAAATCTGTTATTGCAACAGTAACTGAGCTTGGAGTCTAGGAATTTCCCCAGTTATCTCACATTGGGCATTTGCCTTCCTGCCATAGGAAACAGATGCAGGGAAGGCAAGTTGTAACCTGGAGCCCTTAATCATAAAGGCATAGGGAGCCCTACCCAAGACATTCACTGATGGCAGGATGACTAGTGATCTGCCAGAGAAATCCCAGCAGCCCTTACTGAGAGGCATAAGGCAGTAAGAGCCACGGCTCCTGTAACCCAACCTGTTTCAGCTTGGAAGAGAGTGGAGGACAGAGCAAGCAAGCCATGTGTTCATTAGTATTCTTTAGAATGCAAGTGCTAGAAAAACCCACCCAAAGTGCTGTAAGCAAAATGGGAATTTACTGGTTCACGTAAATGTGTTGCTTCCAGTGTAGTTTGGTCCAGCACTCAAATATTATCACCAGGATCTCTCTATGCTTGCTTTGTCTAGCTGTCAGCTTTACTGACTCACTTTGTAGTTTAATCCTCACATTACGAATTCCAGAAGGAAAGTAAATATATTTTCTTGGCTGTGACTGGGTTATGTGCCATGCTGGAACTAATCAATGTAGCCACAGGGATGGGATATGGTATCATTATAAGCCAGTCCAGGACTCCCCTGTTGCTAGGGGTGGAATCAGTTCCATGGAAACCATATGACTGGAGAATGGTGGAGGATGGATTCCCAAAGGAAATTTTAGATCCTCTTTTCCAAAGGAAACTTTGGATCCCTTGGAAACTTTGGAAATGGTTGTTGGAAAGAAATAATAGGTGTTTATTACAGAGCATTTTTTTTTTACATGGCTCCACAAACAAATCACAGTCTAATGTTACTGGAATGTCCCTGGGAATTACAATAAGGTGTCACTTTCTCTTCATATTTTTATTACAACAACTTTGTGTTTTTATATGCTGAAGTAAGGACTATAGTCACCTCAGATTATCTTCCACTTATTTCTGAGGTTTCTTCTCTGGTCTTGTCACTGTGCCCATTTATTCATCCATCAAACAAATGCATATTGAATGTCCCCTTAGATGTAGCAGTGAACAAGAGATTGTCTTTGCCTTCATGGGGCTTTTAGTCTAGTGTTCCAGTCTCTTCATCAAGCTGCCATCTGGCTCTTGCCATTGTGTCCTGTAACCCTGGAATCTCTGATCTCCTTCATGCTGTGGGTGCCCCCACCACCATGTTGGTCTTGCCTCTTCTTTACTATGCCACACAGGGAGCAGCATCTTCCCTTAATTCTGCACAGCATGGCAGCGATTACTGTGTGCTCTCACATGTGCAGGGAACATTTCTCTTGTAGCACTTGTCACAATTGTCATGACTTACTTGTATATGCATTTGTTTAATATCTTTCTCTCTAGACCTCTCATAAGGTTAGGAACTATGACTCTCTTATTTATCATTGTTTTCCCTTGTATAGCGCAGTACCTGGAGCATACTAACTATTCAAATACTTGAATGGTCTGCTATAATGTCAGATTTAAAAGGACCCCTTAAGGTGAAGGAATAATAAAACCAATACAACACAAAAAGCATCCTGAAACAGTTACTATATGTGTGTCTTAGTTTGCTCAAGCTGCTTTTACAAAATATCATAAACTCGGTGGCTTATGCAACAGAAATTAATTTTCTCACAGTTCTAAAGTCTGGGAAGTCTAAGACCAAGGTGCTGGACAGCTCAGTTTTTAGTGAGGGTCCTCCTTTTCATTTGCACACAGCTGCTTTCTCCTTGTGTCCTCATATGGTGAAGAAAAGTGAACTCTGTGGTAACAAAAGGACACTAATCTTATTGGATCAGGGCCCCAATCTTAAGATATCATTTAACCTTAAAGAAATAATTAATTTCTTTATAGGCCCTCTCTCCAAATATAGTTACATTGGACATTAAGGCTTCAACTTTTTAATTGGCAGTGATGGGGAACAGTTCAGTCCAGAGCACTGTGGCTGCCTTCAGCATACATAGCTAGGGCACCTTCAGATACCTTTTTAGTACCTGCCTGCTTAGTTTTCTGTATGTTTCTATGTGGCGGAGGCCAGCTGACGATACATATATTCAGTGCTCTGAGTATGTCTACTCGTAAGAATCTAAGCACACCTACTCCAAGGTCCAGAAAGAGAAGGAAGTTCTCCTCCAAGTCTAAGGTTGGCTTTATGAGTCCCTATTTTTTGTCCAACTCTCTGTCTCATCCAAGGATTGTGAATTTGTTTTAGGGGAACTTTAGTCTCAATCCATAACTCCCCTCCAAAATAAGGACAAAAATGTCACTAAAAAAACACTCAAGCTCAACCCAAAATGAAAATGTTCTCTACCAAACAGAATATTTATATTTTTAGTTTGAAACAACTGCATTTAGATAATTTCACATTTTTCTCCAAGAAAAATTGGTATATGTAGAGAGGTTTTTTTTTTTGTTTTTTTTTTTTTTTTTTTTTTTTTTTTAAAAAAAAACAATAGTTCTTCCTATTCCAAAGAGAATTTAATTCCCTGTATCTGAGCAGGTAGAATTGTCTCCAGTACTCACATGCTAGCCTTCCTTCCATCATTCCCTCCACTGAGATTTACTCATCAAATATTGGATAATGTTAGGAGCAGGCAGAACTCATTATGCTTTACGTTGCCTGAGTCTAGTACTGAATCACATAGTACACTATTTTGGTCCATAAAGCTGGAACTCTGCATGTCTGAACTGGCTGGAATGAAGGACAAAACTCCTGTACTAAAGCTTCCGTAACTGTGTTTTCTGTGTAAGTAATGGGTGGAAGCAGGAATAATATTCAGAGCACAGTTTTTCTTTTGTAAGCCCTGTAGGTCATAGAGCTGTAATTAAAGAACTGACTCCTTGTTGCTTGGAATAGCCTTGAATATTGGTAAAGTCATCCACATATAAATATTTCAGGCTGTGTGGTAAGTGTTCTGTTTAGTAATGGAAATTTAATGTCTTTTAGAGGGAAAGACACATTTTTAAAAGTGTTTTCCTCCTTCACTGATTGATTGATTGTTCTAGAATTTCTGTAGAAACTCTTTAACATGACTAATAAATGCTCCAAAGTTCAATAAAGAAACCATCTAGATCATTAATAGCTTAAAAACAAAAATGAGTAAAATATAATTTCCAAGTGGTTGAGTCTGGGTATTGCCTCTTTGGTAACAGTAGTAAAGGTAACAAGTACATTTATATAGTGCTTTAGAGTTTACACAACGTTCTGTGGGTTGCCACCAGGTCTATTTTAGACATAAGCACTTTGCTTCAGCCCAAGCTGGTAACTCCAAATCTCATCATTCAGATAACTAGTGGATGTTATGGGGTGGGCATAGTTTTCCTCATCATATCCCCCAGTGTTACTTCAGCTTTTACTAGGTTACTTTATTCTGTCTGCCCTGCCATTAGTTGCCTTTGGGAACAACAAGGGGTGAGGGGGTCTTTGCCGCCAATGAAGAATGCACTGTCTACAAGACAACCATGTTACTAGACTGAACTTGGAACTGTTAATCCAGATCCTTGTACTTATGTATTCATCCTGGCTCACAGTTAGCCATTTGATGGTTATTTGCCAGTACCTATGCATTTGATACCACCACATTCTGTATTTTTCCATTACCTAGCTGAGGCCCACTGTTGGCAAATACTGAGCTTGAGACAGAAATCTAGAATCAGGAAGTCCGTTCCTGGGTGGGCCACAGGAAGTTTCCCGATCTGTGAGCACTTACTGACCTTGGGGATGTGATGATGGGATAGAGATGGCAGGTTTTGCTCTGTGAACACTTTCTTTGCCACTTCCAGGATTGCTACTCGTGTGTCCACTACAGAACAGGATAGAACTGGAGCTTTCTATCACTTGGTCTGACTGCTCAGAGCGTTCTGAGCAGAACTGCTCCTCTTTTTGGGGGTTCAGCCAAATGAACCCTTCTTTGTGATCTCAGTTTCCTATTGCTGAAGGAAGAGGAAAATGCAGGGTAATGGAGAACTCATTGGCCTGCACTGAAAACAGGGCTTCTGACTTGTTTGTTCTCAAAAGGCAAACTGTTGTTTCTCATCTGCATGTTAATCAAAATACTATCCAGTAGTGGTGAGAGTTTTCCTGATATATTTTGTTTGAATTAATTTATTTCATTAGGGTATTTATTTCATGGTGTGTTGTCATTTTTCATGTGCTATATTTCCCGTGCTACGCCTAGTGTCTTTATATATACATTTGCTAAGCAGAAAGTGTTTTTCCTTTTGGAATTGCCCTTATTGGAAGGATTTTTAAAAATATGTGGCTTATGATTAAGCTTTGCTCACTTTTGGCTCTTTGCAGTTGTTTTCTTTTTAAACATATAGCCATGTATATATTGTTAAATAAACTTCTTCCCTTTCCCCATCTTCCCTAAGGAAAGCCGTATATAAAAGGAATGCAAGAAAAAGAGAAAATTCCAGTGCATAGGTGCATCTATGTTCTTGAATACTTTCTCAAGCAATGATTAAGATCTTCCCCATAGAAAGAAAACTTTGCATGGGAGGATGGATGGAGGAATCATCCAGTATTTTATGTTCTTGTCTGCACTCTGGTCACTCTCCCAACCTCTTTGTCATTTTCCCCAAAGTACTCAGGACCAACTTGGGCCTCTTTTTCAGCTGGTGATCTGGGCCTTTCTGTTCCTTTTCTGACATTTGAAAAATGACTTTGAACCTGCAGGAATATAGCCTCTTAAGATTTGGGGATTTTGAAAATCAGAAGAGAAAGATCCAATCTAGGTTGAAGTTTGAGAGCACAAGTGCCAGGAATATTTTCTGTTCACATATTAAATAAATCAGGTTTGCCATTCTGTTCAAAATTCAACCAGCTTCTTTCATTATTGCTTTCTACATTTAATAATGGCATAAAGATGCTGCATTTGATACTAGTGGGAATGACAACTCTCTAGACTAGTATGGAGAAACCTGTAGTTAACATCCATTAGCATTTGAGCTTTCTCAACTTGTAGGGTTTGCTCAATTTCTCATTGATCAAAGTGCCTAAGGATCAATGCTTATTTGCATGGAAGACTTTATCTTCTTGGTATGGGGATAGATAATCCATAGCATAACAAGGAACAAGCTGTGACAGCATTGCAATTATTAAAACTGTTATTATTGCTGCCCTACTGTGATTGCTACTGCTATTATTGTTGCTGCTATCTGCCGTGCTAACAATGATTGTTGCTGATTCTGCTGCGGCTGATTCTGCTGTGGCTGATTCTGTTGCACCAAATACTGCTCCTTTTGCTGCTGCTACCAGTCACTGTTCACATTTTCAGTTCTATGCTAGATGCTGTAGGGATTTAAAACAATTCATTGTCTAAGTCTTCAAGATGTTTAGCTACATAAAACTAAACTAATGGCTGGCAAACAATAATTGTCATTTATATAGCAACACTGTGTGCCAGATGCTTTATATAATTAGCTCATTTAGTTATCTTGACAACCCCAGGAGATAGATCTATCTCTTTTCAATAGATGAAGAATCTAGGTTCAGAGAGGGTAAACAACTTGCCCATGTTCACACAGCAAGTGAATGGCAGAGCTGGGATTTAAATCTAGGTCTCTTGGGCTCTAAAACCTACTCCATTTTCATTAGGCTGTCTTTAAATTTAGAAAGTACATTTCAGGCAGGGTGTGGTGGCTCACGCCTGTAATCCCAGCACTTTGGGAGGCCAGGGCGGGTGGATCACCTGAGGTCAGGTGTTTGAGACCAGCCTGGCCAACATGGTGAAACCCCATCTCTACTAAAAATACAAAAATTAGCTGGGCATGGTGGCGCATGCCTATAATCCCAGCTACTTGGGAGGCTGAGGCAGGAGAATTGCTTGAAACCAAAAGGCAGAGGTTGGAATAGCTGAGATCAGGCCACTGCATTCCAGCCTGGGTGAAAGAGCAAAATTAAAAAAAAAAAAAAAAAAAAAAAAAAAAAAAAAAAAGAAAGTACATTTCCCTTTACAACACTCCCCAGAAATGGCAGGGCATGTGTCATGAAAAACAAACAAACACTTGCAAAGAGAGAATATGGATGAACCTCAGAGCTAGTTACAGGAGCGAAACTCAGGGCTCCCAATTCCTTGCCCTGTGCTGTGCTTCTCTGTGGAGCAGCAACAGTTTTACTGACTCTGTCTTTACACATTAATCTTGGAAATTAACACAGGCCCAAACCCTGAAAACTACACCAGGACAACATAGCAATTATTGGGATTGTATTTCCTTGTCTGCTTGCCATGTTATATACTTTGTGCAGCCATCCTGACTTTGATTAACAGCATCATTTTTACAGCATCTTTGTCCTTTGAGCGGTATTGGTACTATTATATGGAAATAAATACCCAGTGGGAATTGGTCTGGTGGCTGAATAGTTGCTTTGATCAATAAGAATTTACTGAAAACTTAGTAGGTGTCCACCAGTGTCTAATTGTGCCAACAAAGTTTTCTTCAGCAAGGTTTATTTCAATTGGTGGCCTCTAAAATGTGAGGATTCATTGGAAGATGTTTAAGACACAGTATTCTCTCCATGATCTGAATGTAGCTCACATATTGTGAATTACTGGAGTGAGTGTGCCTCTTCTTTCCACTACTAGCTGAATTCTGTGCTGCTTTTGGGGAATAGAGGTGGTGAGGGCAAGATGCCTGGACAGATGTTAATGAGGGTGGGTAATGAGGGTGAGTTCCAAAGGTGAATACAGTTTGGGGATTATATGTGGTGTGTTGGAGGTTAAGAATATAGGCTCTGTAGTTAGCACATCTGGGTTCAAATTCTGACTCTACTGCTTATAGCAGCAAGACCTTGGGCAGCTCTGGGGGCCTCTGTTCCTTTTCTATAAAATAAGGTTCAATACTTCTTTCACAGGATTGATTAAGGATTAAATAAGCTAATACATATCCTGACTGTGCCTATTATATACATAGCTTTAATAATAATTAATAATAATACTTTAAAAAATCTTATTTATGATTCCTTTCTCAAAAGATATTTTACCCTATGGTTTAATGGCTAGGATTCTGCACCTTCACTACCATAGTGTGGGTTTGATTCCTGGTTCAGAGTACTCATATTTGATTAAAATATTTGAATGCCTTACTCTTCTACCTCTTCTCCGTATATGCTTCCTTAGTAGTTTCAGCTGAGGGTTTGTCTTTAAAAGATGACTGTTATTTTGAATTTTTATTATTTTAATTTTTTATACTAGGTACATAGTAGGTATATATGTTTACTGGTTACATGAGATACTCTGATACAGGCATGCAATGTGTAATAATCACATCAGGGTAAATGGGGTATCCATCCCCTCAAGCATTTATCCTTTCTGTTACAAACAATCCAACTATACTTTTTTAGTTATTTTAAAATGTACAATGAAGTCATTTTCAACTATAGTTACTCAGTTGTACTAGCATATACTAAGTTTTATTCATTCTTTACAAGTATTTTTTGTACCCATTAACCATCCCCATTTCCCTTCAACCCCCCACTATCCTTCTCAGCCTCTGGCAACCATCATTCTGCTCTTCATCTCCAGGAGTTCAATTGTTTTAATTTTTAGCTCCCACAAATAAGTGAGAACATATGAAGTTTGTTTTTCTGTGCCTGACTTATTTCACTTAACATAACAACCTCCAGTTCCATACATGTTGCTGTAAATGACAAGATCTTATTTTCTATGGCTGAATAGTACTCTATTGTGTATTTTTATATATAGCACATTTTCTTTATCCATTCATCTGTAGATGGACACTTAGGTTTCTTCCAAATCTTGGCTATTGCAAATAGTGCTGCAATAAACATGGGAGTGCAGATATCTCTTTGATATACTGATTTCTTTTCTTTTGAGTGTATACCTAGGAGTGGGAATGTCTGGATTGTACAGTAACTCTATTTTTAGTTTATTGAGGAAGCTTAAAACTCTCCTCCACAGTGGTTATACTAATTTACATTCCCATCAACAGTGAATGAGGGTTCCCTTTTCTCCACATCCTTGCCTGCATTTGTTATTGCCTGTCTTTTGGATAAAAGCCATTTTAACGGGTGAGATGATATCTCATTGTAGTTTTCCTTTGCATTTTTCTGATGACCAGTAATATTAAGCACCTCTTCATATACGTGTTTGCCATGTGCGTACCTTCTTTTAAGAAATATCTGTTTGGGGTACTTTGCCCATTTTAAAATCAGATTCTTAGATTTTTTTTCCCTACAGAGTTATTTGAACTCCTTATATATTCTGGTTATTAATCCCTTGTCAGATGGGTAGTTTACAAGTATTTTCTCTCATTCTGTGGATTATCTCTTCACTTTGTTGATTGTTTCCTTTGCCGTGAAGAAGCTTTTTAACTTGATGTGATCCCATTTGTCTATTTTTTCTTTGGTTGCCTGTGTTTGTGGGGTATTACTCAAGAAATCTTTGCCCACTCCAATTAAAAGATAGCTTCTAGATAAAATTAAAAATGAGAGAAACACATCAATTTAGACATTAATAGAAGAGCCCGGCTGGGTGTAGTGGCTCATGCCTGTAATCCCAGCAGTTTGAGAGGCCAAGGCAGGTGGATCACCTGAGGTCAGGAGTTTGAGACCAGCCTGGCCAACATGGTGAAACCCTGCTTCTACTTAAAATACAAAAATTAGCTGGGCACAGTTGTGCACTCTGGTAACCCCTGCAGCTTGGGAGGCTGGGGCAGGAGAATCTCTTGAACCTGGGAGGTGGAGGTTGCAGTCAGCTGAGATTGTGCCACTGCACTCCAACCTGAGCAACAGGGAGAGACTCCGTCTCAAACAAACAAACAAGAGCCCATTTCTAGGAATCCCAGATGAGAAGGAAATATTTGGAAACTTTATTAGGAGAATAGTATTCAGATTATGCCTTTTCCTGGTTTAAATGCTAAATGTCTCCCCTTAGAAATGAGCCCTCTGTGAGGCACATTTAAGATCCATTCTGCCCCACTGTCTAGCCTCACCCTGCACACTCTGCCTCACCTTCAGTAAGTCAAGTAAACAAAGAAAGTATGTCAATTCAAATATGTCATGCTTAGTAGAAAACCTCAAAAGTTCCTATTCTAGCCAAACAGAGTTTGTGGTGATTCTTCATGTACATTATCTGCATGTAATTTCCTACTTATACTTCACATAGTGTGCCATAGTAACTCAATTATTCACACGTTAATTATTTAGTTCAATGTTTCTCAGTCATGATTAATGTTTAGAATAACCCACGGGTCTAGGAAAATAAATATAGCAGCTCAGATACAGCTGGTCTTCTACTTAACGATGGTTTTACTAACTATTTTTCAGCTTTGGGATGCTGTTAAAGTGGTGTATCTTCAGTAGAAACTACTTTGAATACCCATACAGCCATTCTGTTTCTCACTTTCAGTACTGTATTTGATAAATTACATGAGATAGTCAACACTTCATTATAAAATAGGCTTTGTGTTGGATGATTTTGCTCAACTGTATGCTGATGTAAGTGTTCTGAGCATGTTTTAATGTAAGCTAGCTAAGCTATGTTGTTTGGTAGTTGAGTGTATTAAATGCATTTTCTATTTATGATATTTTCAATTTACAATGGATTTATTGGGGTGTGACCTTATTGTAAGTCAAGGAGCATCTATATTATGGTAGTTTATTTCTCTTCATTTAATTGTCCACAGTGAATGTTTCTGGTGGAAGAGCAGTTTTCTCCTACTGATGATGCAGGGCTATCCTTCCTGGGGATTCACAGGACTCTACCTCATTCTCTCTCCAGATGCTACTCCCACCTAAAATCTGCCCTTGGGCAAAGAATTTATCTGGGTTTTATATTTTTTTCCCTCTGGGAAATGGAGCTAATACCTGCCTTACAAGATTATTATAAAGATTAGCAACCATTCAGCCATTCAACAAATCTTTATTGAGCATCTACTATGTACCAGTCACTATTCCGGGTTAGGTGGGAAAGGTCTGGCACCATCTGGTTTGCCAGACCTTTCTTCCCCTGCACATCGAAGTTTACCTCTTCTAAGTTTCATGTCTCCATAGGAATGAAATCTGGCTAATCTGATTAATTTGGGCCAAAAATAATATTTTACATTTTATAACATCTTATATGTTATTAGTATCATTAAAAATATTAACCAATATCTGTTGCATGTCTGATATATGTCAGGTACCATGCTGGATACTTTAACTTATACTAGAATATGAGCTCCCCAAGAGCAGGGATCATGGCCTGTTTTGTCCACTGATGTATCCCAAGCACCTGGAACAGTGACTGGTACATAGTAGATGCTCAATAAAGATTTGTTGAATGGCTGAATGCTAATCTTTATAATAATCTTGTAAGGCAGGTATTAGCCCCATTTCCCAGAGGGGAAAAAAACATAAAATCCAGATAAATGCTTTGCCCAAGAGCAGATTTTAGGTGGGAGTAGTGTCTAGATAGGAATTCAGGTTTTAAAGCGTACATTCTTTGATTCCTCCCCCAACCTTCACCTCTTTCCCTTCTCTTTGTTTCTCCCCTTGCATTTTCCCCTGTTCCCCACCTTTTCTTCTCCCTCCTTTCTTTCCTCCCTTTTCCCTGTACCTTTTTCCTCCTTTTTTGCCCAGTCCTTTTCAGTCTCCTTTCTCCCTCTTTTTTTTCCCTACTTTTTTTTTCACTTTTCTCTTCTCCTTTACTGGTTTCCCTTTTTCCTTAAAACACAAATACCGCCTTTTACTTCTTAGTAGATGACAGCAATGTTAGGTTAGCAGAGCAGTTATTTTGATTTCCCATGGCTAGTTAGTGCTGGGGCTCCAACCTAATTATCTTCCCACTAGCCTAGTTAGTATCTTTCCCACAGCATGTGCTGCTTATGGCCGACGGTGATACCTCTCTTTCAAAATGTTCATTAACTTCCAACTGAGTGGGCTAAATTCTGAGGTAATTTAGGAACTAAAGCAGGTTTGTTGTGAGGGAGACCATGAGGCAAACTAGACTCAATCTCCTCAGACCCCACCATCTGAATGACAGTTACTTATAAGGCTGGTGTCTGCAGAGGAAGAGGACTCCAAAGCTAATTTCAAAGTCTGCAGTGAATGGGAGCCTTACAGAGCATCAGAAACAGTGCTTTCTTAGGAACTCAGAGTGGCCCCTTTTTGGGTGGGAGTGGGGCAACACTTGAAATCTCACATATGTGAACAGTGCCGGCTCATTTTCACCTTGGAGCATCATCTTTTTCTTTAGTCTAACTCATCTGCTGTAGTATATTAGTGATATTCTGCAGCATTTCATTAACAATTCAAATCCTGAACCACATATTATTCTAGTGCTGGTCAACCACAGTGGGTATGGTTCGGTTATGCCACACTTCTTGGGTGGTTTAAGACATTAAGCCAAACCTGGGTATGGTAGCTTATACCTGTAATTCTATCACTTTGGGAAGCTGAAGCTGGCGGATCACTTGAGGTCAGGAGTTTGAGACTAGCCTGGCCAACATGGTGAAACCCCGTCTCTACTAACAATACAAAAATGAGCCTGGTGTGGTGGTGAATGCCTATAGGCCCAGATACTTAGGAGGCTGAGGCAGGAGAATTGCTTGCACCCTGGAGGTGGAGACTGTGATATCAGGCCATTGCACTCTAGCCTGGGCAACAAAGCAAGGCTCTATCTCAACAAA
>NW_016107847.1:408587-486827 GCF_001604975.1 Cebus imitator | reverse complement strand
AAAAAAAAAAAAAAAAGGAAGAAAGACATTAAGCCAAGTCAACGTGCCAATAAAACAGGTCCTGAATTGTTTTCATCTTATATTGTTGGGAAAAAGTTGATCTCTTTGGCCAACTTCCAAAAAAGAGCTGGGTAAGTAAGCACTATTAACAGAGAACTGAGTAAAGCAATGATTTTATTACTTGATTTTGTTCTTTTTATATCTCAATGTATATGTTATTGTATGTGTTCTTTTTGTGACATGTATACTTATGAATATTATGTATTTACTTTTATGCTTGTGTGTGTGTAATCTAATTCAGAAGAATTCTATGAAGCAATATTTTGTATTATGAAATGTTTTCATAATAAATACATTGATAGAATGTTTATTTCAGTAGTAAATTAGTAAATAAATATAAAATGATGTCATTGACTAGTATAAGAAGGAAAGATTCATATTATATGCAAAATTTCATTCTCACCTATGTTTTTAAATCTGTATGTGTATGTGTGTGTGTTTATATGCACACATGTTTACGTTTGACTGTTGGTTTTGGAATTTTTTTTTTTTTGAGACAGAATCTTGCTCTGTTGCCCAGGCTAGAGTGCAGTGGCATGACCTCAGCTTACTGCAATCTCTGCCTCCTGGGTTCAAGCAATTTTCCTGCCTCAGCCTCCCAAGTAGCTGGGATTACAGGTATGTGCCACAATGCCCAGCTAATTTTTATATTTTTAGTAGAGATGGGGTTTCATCATGTTGGTCAGGCTGGTCTCAAACACCTGACCTCAGGTGATCCACCCGCCCTGGCCTCCTAAAGTGCTGGGATTACAGGCATGAGCCACTCTGCCTGGCCGGTTGTGGAATTTTTCGTTGCATGTCTTTAATTGGCCAGGGGTTGGAGAATGGGAAGGAGGATTAAGTTGCTGAGTTTGACAAACTGAGATAAAAAGCATTTACCAGACAAGGTACCCAACAGGTGCTTGCTACACAACCTATGCTACTATGGAAGACATAGTCCTTGACCCAAAGGAGTTTGAAGTTGTTTCTATGACAGACAAACGTCTGTTTAGTGGAATACAAGGCAGGCTGATGTAAAGGCTCAGCTAGAGGTAAAAGGAAGTTGATACTATAATAGGATATAGGGTTTCAGCTCTTGTTTGTTTCTTAGAATCCTAGCAAATAGAAAGACCTGTGAATGCTGTATAATCCTACACTTTATACAGCTGATTTTTAAGAGTGTATTTGTCAAATACACTTTTTAGTGAATTATTATATTTTAGTGAATTATTCACTAAAGAAAATGTTTCTACCCCATAAATAAATCTTTTTTGTTAGAGCTGTTGTGATTTTGTTATAGTGTACCCTTTAATATATTATTTACTGAAGGATTTTTTACCTTGTAAGCATGATATCATTAGCTTCTTTTCCTTAGAAAAATGAACAACTTTAAAATTATCTTGGAAATTTCCATTTTTCTAGAATGTATTATGTTTATCCTGGGAGAATATTTGTAAATGAGGATTGATTATTAATATTATTTTCTTGGGTAAAGGGCAGAGATTAAATTAAAAGAACTTGTGGCCTGAAATTGCTATTAGTTAAAAGACAGTTGTAAATAACTTGAAAACAGGTTTCATGAGCACTACTTTATTTCCTGCAAATAAGAACTCTGATGACACATGGTAGGTGTTTTCTTGCTGACTCTCTTTGTAATTTTAGGTCTGATCTTTTCAGTAGCAAATTGCATTCAGGCAGCAAAGGAAGGGATAAAGATTTACACATGTAAACCTCAGTAGAATCTTACAACATTTCAAACACTAGGGTGATAAAGAGAAAACTTGTAGGAAGTTTATCATTGCCTGGAATGGAAAGAATGTTATTTTTATCAAAAAAATTAAGAATTAAGAAGGACTTACTAAGAAATTACTTATGCCTAGGAGTGTGACCAAAATAGAAGTACCATAAAAAGCTGCCTACTTGAGTAGACAAGATTAAGAACTATGAAAACATCAAATGCTAAAACAGAAAAGTCCCAGTGCAGGGTTCAAACAGCTTGTAAACTCCTACCTAATATGTTCATCCTCAGTGTTTTCCTTTGCCTGTATAAAGCAGCACAGTTATGTTTCCATTTACACATTAAAGCCACTTGGTTTCAGGTCAAATGTTTGTGTTTGGAGTTAAAATCAAAATGAAACAGCAAAACACTGGTTGGCCAGGTGTGGTGCCTCATGCCTGTAATCCCAGCACTTTGGGAGGCCAAGGTAGGCAGATTTGCGTAAGCCTGAGAGTTAAAGACCAGCTTGGCCAACATGGTGAAACCCTGCTCTCCAAAAAATACAAAAATTAGCTGAGCATGCTGCTGCACTTATAGTCTCAGCTACTCAGGAAGCTGAGGTGGGAGGATCACCTGAGTCTAGGAGGTTGAGGCTGCAGTGAAGTGTGATTGCGACACTGCACTTCAGCCTGGGCAACAGAGTGAGATCCTGTCTCAAAACAACAAAACAAAAACAAAAACAAACAAACAGAAGCACTATAAAGTTCTATAAAGTCAGACAAGAGAAAATCTTGAAATCAGAAGGACATCAGGGAAATCTTTGAACTGGTTAGAGCAAGTTTCTGTGGGCAGAATCACCCCAAAATCCACTTCAGATTCCAAATCTAATGTTGATTTAAGATCTGATCTACCCTCGCTCAGGTTGTTGAGGTTTTCGTCTTTGCTGATGGGAATTTTGCCTGGGAAAGGAGAGGAATGGAGCTCAAGCTCATTGAGATGGTGGTCACTGTGAAGAATTTGGAAATGTTTGGGAGTAAAGGAGTAATGTCCTGAATCTTCCTTGTGAGAAGGCCTTACCTGTTCTGGCCCTGAACCTAACCCTTTGAAGGGGTCTCACCTCTGAGGGTGTGAACTCTCCTGGGACCTAAGAGCTTTTCTTTTCCCTTCCTAAGAAGCTGCGTGCTCCTGGTGCCTACTTATACATTACACAATTTCTCAGATGACTTTATGGATCAGTTAGGCCTCTGTTTACTATTATTTAACCTCCAAGCCATATACTGCATTAAGCAGAAACAGGGACTTTTGGACTCATAGCCAACAGAACCAGAATAAGGTTGATTTCTGGCGCAAGTGGTGAGAGAAAAGTATTATTTTCTCTCAACTCAGCTCTGCTCTTCTCATTGTATTCGCTTTACTCTTAGACAGGTTCTTCATTCGTGAATATAAAAGGGATGAGTGCCGGGTGTGGTAGTTCATGCCTGTAATCCCGGCACTTTGGGAGGTGGATCACCGGAAGTTGGGAGTTTGAGACCAGCCTGACCAACATGGAGAAACCCCATCTCTACTAAAAAATACAAAATTAGCCGGACGTGATGGTGCATGTCTGTAATCCCAGCTACTTGGAGGGTTGAGGCAGGAGAATCGCTTGAACTCGAAAGGCAGAAGTTGCCGTGAGCCGAGATTGTGCCTTTGCACTCCAGCCTGGGCAACAAGAGTGAAACTCTGTCTCCAAAAAAAAAAAAAAAAAAAAAAAAAAAAAAAAAAAAAAAAAAAAAAAAAAAAAAAAAAAAAAGAAAAGAAAAGAAAAAGAGAAAGAAAATAAAAGGGTAAGCAACTTCAGACTTAACATCCTTTCCTGTTCAAAATCAGGAGCCAATAGTGATTTTCAGTAAAATATTTCACTGCATCTCAGTGGCTTCAATGGAATCCCATGTACACCTCTGAACTAATTTCTGTGGGTCAGGGGAATATAATAAACTGATTAGCTTAAGACTGACTGGGTCACATACTCCATTCCTTAGGTTAGATTCCCACCCAAAGCATATAAGTTTGAATGTAGAAAAGGTGATATCTAAGAGGAAATAATAAATGCAAACATTAGGTAACAAAATAATTGAATTTATATACCATTATTACAGCCACAGGTTTTGTTCTGATTGCCAGTAATTAACAATCATCAGGCAATAATTTCTGCTTTTCATGGTTACCTACATAAAGCAGAGGGATGCTGAGCATTCACCAATAGCAGCCACACATGTGCACTGTGCCTAAATATCTGATGTCCAAATACTGTTGGCCTCCAAATCTCTCAGAAAGTATAGAAAGTATACTGATTGAAGCAGCATCCGCTGTCATCATGGGTGTATGATCATATAGGCATGTGGTTAGAGTGTTTGAATAGTTTTCTATTTTGTGAATGAAGGTCTTTTTTTTAAATTGCATTTTAGGTTTTGGGGTACATGTGAAGAATATACAAGATTGTTGCATAGGTACACACATGGCAGTGTGATTTGCTGCCTTCCTCCCGAATGAAGGTCTTTTTTAAAGCCAGAATTGGGCACTGTTGGTAGAGGATTCACTAAACTCTTTCTCCTTCTGCATAAGATTTTGGCCTTTGGTTAACTCTGTAGCTCTGTTTCCTTGAAAACAGTAAAATGCCAATCATGTTGAGGTAAAATTGGTTAGGGTAAAAATGACCATTGGTTAATGAAAATGACTGCCTTGGAGAAGGGAAATTTACCTGGTCTGGCCCTGACTCTGCTCTCCAAGAGGGGCTGTTTTTTCACTCTGTCATTCATTGTATTCCCTGGTTACATCTGAAATGGGAGATGAGGAGTAAGCCCTCCTTAGTAGCTAGTTTGAGATAACTATAAATTCTAAGAGGAAGCTGTAGCTTTGGGCTTCTCTGAGTGCAGTGACTCTTGTAACCAGGGGTGTCTCTTGGAGGGACCTTGGAAGTTATGCCTATGAAGTTGTTACAAAGACGTTGGTTCCTGTTAGGAATGAGGCTTTCAAGACTGGTTGCTCTTGAACTTGCCTAATGTGTTTTTACATCTGTTCTTGAACTGTCACTTGGGGGCCAGATAGAATAGCCTTGGACACTGTATAGATGGTTCCATGGATTACTGCAAAACTCCAGAGAAGAGGAATGCCTGATGCTGCTCTGTTGGCAAACTCTCTGAGTAGGCTGGTGCCAAATATTGACTGTGGTAGTCTCATACACCTGAATGTTCAGTTGAGCTCAAGAAGACTCACTGAAGGTATTGCAGACACATATGTAAAATGCAGCCTGAAGCAAGGATCAGATTCCTGATCTCATGATGTGGCAGAACTGGAGAACTATGCATTTTAGCTGTTTCCTTTTCTCTCAGGGCACAAAGCTGAACTCTGTTTTCCAGCTTATCTTGCAATAGATGTGGCCATTTGACAAAGTTCTAATCAGGAGAATGTGGAGGTGAAAGTAAAAAAAGGGACTTCCAGACCTAGTCCCTGAAAACCTCTTCTGTACTATCTCCCATCTTTCCTCAACTGGTCAACCGATGCCCAAGAATCTAAGACATTAGAAGAAGGTGAAACATCAAGAGAGGTCATCTGCAGTCAGGAGTATTCAGTTAAAGTTGAAATAAATAAGGCATACTCAATTATATTTAGCCAGAGTAATTTGGGGGCTTAGCTGTGAAATCTATTAGTACTTCCTTAACTAACACATTCCTCAGATCTATACATTTTCTCATTGTGTACCAGGAGATACAGGCCTGCTGTGTTTTCAGGAATGGCTTTAAGATTTTTTAAAACCCTAACATGCAAACACAAGATGTATGTTTACATCATGAACTGATGATTTAAATATAATACTAATATGCTTTTGGAATCATAAGAATTTGGGATACAACTTTGTCTTAGTTTATATTTTGCTGCTATAGCAGTATCTAAGACTTGGTAACCTATAAGCAATAGAAGTTTATTTGGCTAACAGTTATGGAGTTCTGAACCCCAAGATCAAGGGGTTGCATCTTGTGAGGACCTTCTTGCTAAATTATAACATTGTGGAAGACATCACATGGTGAGAGAAGGTGAGAGGGCAGGAGATGGAAAAAGGGAGCTGAACTCCTGCAGTCACTAACTTACTCCTAAGATAGTGGTAATAGTCTATTCACGAGGGCCCTACCTCTTAATATAATCACAATAGCAATTAAGTTTCAGCATGAGCCTATAATTTCAGCTACTTGGGAAGCTGAGGCAGAAGGATTGATTGAGCTCAGGAGTTTGAATTCAGCCTGGGCAGCATATCGACATACTATCTCTTTAAAAAAAAAACACCCAGAAAGAAAAACAAAACAAAACAAAAAACCATGAATTTTGGAGGGAACACTCAAACTATAGCCAACACTTACTTACAAATAGAAAAAAAATAGCCAGGAGGAAACATTTCTATAAATGTTGCTGTCTGCAAATGATACTACCAAATTTCTGTCTTATCAGTTCAGGATGGCAGAGAAAGATTGGAGACAGACTGAGTTGTGTGCTAAAGGTGAGAGAAGTTTTATTTTTTTTCCTTCTTCTGCAGCCCTAGGCTGAATGGAGGTTTAGTGGTGTTTTAGCTCATTGCTGTTTAGAGTCATATTTACTATGCTGTAGATGGACAGCCAATGGAACATAAGTCCATGAGAAAAGGATTCTGTGGTTACATATAAATTAGGAAAATACCGCATACTATATTTCTACAGGAGAGTCTCAATGCATATTATCAGATTGAAAACTCTTAGAAAATCTAGAGTCTATTTAATAAATGGTGCTGGGAAAACTGGCTAGCCATATGCAGAAAACAGAAACTGGACCCCTTCCTTACACCTTATACAAAAATTGACTCAGGTTGGATTAAGGACTTAAATGTAAATCCAAAACCATAACCTAGAAGAAAACCTAGGCAATACCATTCAGGACATAGGCATGGGTGAAGACTTCATTACTAAAACATCAAAAGCAATTGCCAAATTGCTTTTGGTAAAAGGCAGAATTGACAAATGGGATCTAATCAAACTAAAGAGGTTCTGCACAGCAAAAGAAACTACCATCAGAGTGAACAGGCAACCTACAGAATGGGAGAAAATTTTTGCAGTCTACTCATCTGACAAAGGTCTAATATCCAGAATCTATAAGGAACTTACACAAATTCATAAGAATAAAACAATCCCATCTAATAGAGGGCAAAGGATATGAACAGACACTTCTCAAAAGAAGACATTTATGTAGCCAACAAACATATGAAAAAGTGCTCATCATCACTGGTCATTAGAGAAGTGCAAATCAAAACTGCAATGAGATACCACCTCACACCAGTTAGAATGGCAATTGTTAAAAAGTCAGGAAACAACAGATGTTGGCAAGGCTGTGGAGAAATAGGAATGCTTTACACTGTTGGTGGGAGTGTAAATTAGTTCCATTGTGGAAGACAGTGTGGCGATTCCTCAAGGATGGAGAACCAGAAATAACATTTTACTTAGCAATCCCATTACTAGATATGTATCCAAAGGATTATAAATCATTCTGCTATAAAGACACATGCACACATATGTTTATTGCAGCACTATTTACAATAACAAAGACTTGGAACCCACCCAAATACCCATCAATGATAGCCTAGATAAAGAAAATGTGGCACGTATACACCATGGAATACTATACAGCCTTAAAAGAGAATGAAGCTGGAAGCCATTTTTCTCATCAAATTAACACAGGAATAGAAAACCAAATACCACATGTTCTCACTCATAAATGGGAGTTGAACAGTGAGAACAAATGGACACAAGGAGGGGAACATCACACACTGGGGCCTGTCAGTGGGTCAGGGGCAAGAGGAGGAAGAGCATTAGCACAGATAGCTAATTCATGCAGGGCTTAAAACCTGGATGACAGGTTGATAGGTGCAGCAAACCACCATGGCACATGTATACCTATGTAACAAACCTGCATGTTCTGCACATGTATCCCAGAACTTAAAGTAAAATAAAATTTAAAAAAAAGCCTGCAATAAAGGAACTTGTTTTTAACATTGTCAGTTTATCATAAATAATGATATATAATATAATCTTGTTAGAAAATTTATATTTTACTAAATTGTTATAATTTTATCTACAAATAAATAATTTATTCAGAATAAACTACCCCTAAATCTCAGTGATCGTTTGTTCTCACTCATTGCGGCCCACTGTAGGTCAGTGGGTGGTTGGGAGAGGATGGTTGAGTTCCATTCAGGGACCCAGGTTCCATCCACAATGTGTGGCCATTATCTTTCTGGGCTTCAGAGTTCCACTGGATTCTTTGAATCCAGCTAGCTGCAGGAAAATATGAAGAGACACTTGGTCTTAGCCACCTTTGGAAGTGATGATTTCCACTACTCCTTCCGTTTCATTAGTGAATGCTATTTTGTGGGCCAGCAATTTAGCTAGTTCAGGTTGTTAAAGTTTGATCTGGCCTCAGGTTTGATGAGCCATCCATTTTTTTCCACCAAACGATTGATTTACTTCTGGCAAAGAATATTAAGATTCTTACCATCTTGAGAAGCCATATTCAAATCTGGAACGTCTGCTCCTACTCTGTCCTCTCTTCTTTATAGCATGTGAATTTCAGCTCTGGAAAGATTAATATTGTTCTATAGTAGATCCATGTCTCTTTATCTTCTCCAGGGGCTGAGAGGTTCTTCAAGATACCTTAAAAAGGCAGCTTATAACAAATTAGGTTGGAGGCAGTGGTTGAGAAGGGCTCATCAGTCTTGACTCTGGGCTTTTTATCTCGCCTCAACCAAGGCAGTCCAGCTTTGATATGTATAGTTAAAAGAAAGGGTTATACTACTAGTGAAAAAACTGAAAACTATGGCTATTAGCTAAATCAATCACTTCTCAGATGAAAAACTGGAGGCCCAAGGAAGTTTATCAATTGGCCTGACATCACACAGATACTCTAGGAGGACCTGGCATTTATAGTTGAGTTTCCTGACTCTCTGATCAGTGCTCTTTGTGCTGGGGTAGCTGCCTACTACTTCTCTCCTTGTGTGTGGCATGTGATCTGAGGTCTCAGATAAAGGGAGGGGAGTCAGGCTCTGCTGATGCCACTAAGGACATAGGCAGGCAGATTCACCTCCTGCTTTTGGTCTCTTAATTCCCTCTAGGTGAAGCAAGAACAAGCCTGTCTTCCCATCTAGGGCAGGGCTGCTCTGTGAGAGGCTGATGGTGCACCCTGCTGGGATCTTGGCACTTCTCAGGCATTTTATTAGCCCCTATTTACAGAGACACTGCCTGAATTCCTTCTGCCACTCTATCCCGCACTCCCTATGCTGGTGGCGAACAGTGCCATTTTAAAATCTCAAGCAGGAGACAACATAATTGTCTCATTATATTTAAGTTTTTGTAATGTTGTTCTTTTTCAGAGTTGTGAAGATAGAGTGGATATAGGTCAGCTTGATTCTATTTTTCTCTATCAGTGGAATGCAAATATTAAATATGCAAAACATGGGGCACTCTGTCCATGTCTCCTTCCCCCTAGTTCTCACCACATGACATTTGTTTCTGCTCAAGACTGGAAAGAAGTGATTGCTTTAGATTTGCTTTTCTTTTACCAACCGAAGAAATACCTTACTGTGTCTTGTTTAAATGTGGCTTTTCACACAGTTCCAGCTTTTGAGGGCAGAGAGGGGTACAAATAATCTATGTGGTAGGCAGTTTTATTGCTCGGAAAAGAAGAAAACAGACCCCAATGTTTGGAATGCCAGTGACTTAGTTTCTAGCAGGTTTGCTACTTGTTCCAACGCCAGAAAAGACTCACATAAATTTTGGCCATGAGAGGGAGGGGTTCCCTGTAGGCCAAAGGAAGGGTCACTAGAAGTTGAGGGGGATATGGTATGCCTCTCTAGATTCCAAACTTTCCTTTGCTGCCTATCTGATAGCCAGGTGAAAGCTGAGATTACTTTGTATGAGAAGGTTCTGTGGGTTGGTGTTCATCAGGGAAAATGATCAGGACAGACTTTGCTGGCCAAGGGTTTGCCCATGTTTTGAGAATGAAAACGCGTTTACTTGAGAGTGAGAGTCACTTGGTCAGCTGTTTATATTCCATTTTAAAATATTTTTGTGCTTGCTATTTTTTTCTTTTGGTGTTTGACAGATGAGCAAAAATTCTTTTTAATAACTTTAAAAAAGCTATCCCAGTGCTGACCAGGGAAGAAAAAGTGATCAAATTGTCTAAAAAGGAAACATTATACATTTGAGTTTTTATTTGCTTAGTACTAATTCTATTTTCTCCTCCCACCTTTTTTTCTAAATGTGTAACAACAAAGGGGGAGATAATTTTTATTTTTCCCAAAATGCTTTCAGGGAAATCCCTTTTAAACCTATGGATTTTAGTCCAATGAGGAATCCTCTTCCTTTGGTCTAAATTTTGCATATCGTCTGTTTCTTGCAGGGCTTCCGTATTGTCTCAGCCTCCACTGGAAATGCAGCAAGGATTCCTAGCACATCCCAGTTGCCATAGCAACAGCAGTCTTTCCCATAATGAGCTGCATCATCTGAACTGATGTCACAGCATCATGCAGCAGGTCAAACAAGGCATCTCCTAGTATTGCATCCTACAGATGTGCTGTAAACATCAAAAGAAGACGGTGGGATCAGGAAATGGTGAGTGTTAAATGTCTAGGCCTTAATTGCATGGCTGTTTTGTTGGTTAGTCGGTGTCTGCTAAGGCGGAGATTGGGGGATGTTGTCTCTGCTTAAAATGGACTGGGGGAAGAAGGGCTGTTTTACCTAAATCTGTTTTTCAGCCTGCCGGGTTAAGACAAAGGCCTGTAAGAGTCATATAGGAATTAAAATATGTAGAATTATTCTTGCTCCAGCTCTGTCTGTATTTTTAAGTGTTCTTACAGAATTTTTCATAAGCATAAGATGATTTTCAATTGCAAAACCCCAAATAAGCTTTAAAAGGAGTAGTTAACAGTATTTAAGCATTGTAAAAATATAGATTTCTTTTCGGGAGGCAGAGCTAATTGGCCTCCTCTTTGCTCTTGTGAGTTATGAAATATTCAGTGATTTGCAGTATGAAAGTCAGTATTTACCTCGGTTGGGTTTCAGTTTCTTCATGGCAAGGAACAAATGCTGAATAAGCATTTGACATAATCCTGATGTGAAAGAGGATCTCTTGCATATTCAAGACAGAATTTATTAAAAGCAGAAAGACCAAAACCAAATGAAATTATTTGAGCCTTTTGATTTATATGGTAGTTCTTCAACCCATGTCTTTCACAGTTAGTTGAAAGACCGACACATATTTTTCCATCTCTAGCTAGTCTCTGAAATAGCAGGAGTTGTTTGCAGGCTGACTTGTAACTGAGAAAGGAACAAGTCTCCTCTCTGCGGCAGTTGCAGTGAAGGGTAACCCTGGGGAGAGCCTCTGAAGTGACAGTGGTGTTGCCATGCCTTGCTTAACTTTAACAAAAATCTGGTATGATAAATAAATGTCAGGGTCCTCAGTGGTTGTAGGAAATACAGATCTCTGGACTCAGTCATAACCTCAACTCAATTCCAAAACTCTAGATAAACATGTATCATTTTCATTTCAACTCCTAGCTCTGTTTTTAGGCATCTTCACTATTATTATTTTTTTCTAAAAAATGTAGTCTGATGGTGTCAGATAAGGACCAATATGTTGCCTTTTGTTTTGGGAAATGAAATGGATTTCCCTGGTGCAGCTGATTGCTACTAGGGGAGAGAAAGGAGGAGGCACATGTCAGTTCAATTGATCAATATGTCCACTTAGAATCAGGGAGTGGTCTGGTGGCTTAGTGCTGCCAAATTGATAGTTTTTACTCAAAAAGTCTTACAGGAAAGAATGGCAACCATTGAATTCCTCTTCTTTTAGTCTGTTTATTGAGGCTAAAGAAGAAAAGCAATACCTTTAGCTAGCTTGGAGTAATTTTTTTTTTTTCACAGAGTTGAGCATATTAGGCACCAGCCAGAGGAAAGGCCTCAGATTTTAATTTGCTTGTTTATACCATATCACGCACATGCTTGCTACCTTCAGTCCTGTAAGCTTATGTTTCTCACATGCAGCTGTATAGGATGGGAGAGGTCAGCTCAGCCTCGCTTTATCACAAGCACTTAGGAGCATGAATTGTTCATTGCCTGCTTTTTTATGTCATATAATGTGAGCAGAAAGCTCTGCTGGGACTGCTGGGTATGAACGCATCTAAGTCAGAAGCTCTAAGGTGACAAGGAAGAGTGCTAGATGGTGATGGGGGAAGGGAAAGTATCTTGTAGCTAGATTATAAATCTGGAGAAAATAACTTAGTGCCTTTTAGAATTCTCTTAAATTATTATTTCTGAAGAAAAGCCATGAAGAAAGACTTGTTTAGTAACATGAATTTCTAGGAGTTAAAAAAAAGCAAAAGGCAGCATTTTAATGAGTTTTCTATTTGCTTAATTCTTGTCTCTTTTGTCTAAAGTGCTCTCAGCTGCTTCATCATGGATGATTTGTCCAATTACTGGAAGTTACAAAAGCTAGATTCCTTAAGGGCAGTGTTAGAAAAAGTGGAGTCATGCTTTGAGGGTGGGGAAGGGCGCTGGTGGGTGTGGACTGACGCAGTTATCTAGTGGAACATCCTCCCAGTTCAGACAAGCCTGTAATTTCTCCCCTCTGCAAATGTTCAAAATGCAATTACAGTTCTCCAACTTTATGCTTTTGTGCTCTTTTTGCTCCAGGAGAACAAAGCCCTGGTAATGGGAGCTGTCATCCTAATGCTCTGTTTCTTCATTTCTTTGCAGAGGGCCACAGCCTGCACTGCTCTCTGATTAGCTGCATGTCTTAATTACTGGCTAAGGCTATTTCAGTTGTCTGAGTTTTAATATATCCCCAAGGGGTGGATGGTATGTGTGTGTGTGTGTGTGTGTGTGTGTGTGTGTGTGTGTGTGTGTGTGTGTGTGTGTGTAGGGGAAGGGAGAGATTTCTCTATGGCCGTATATATTGGTGCCTCACTGAAACTTTCTACAATGTAAAGAATTATGTTTCACAGTAATGATAGATCAAGACCATGTTGATTGGATCAAGTTTAGGCCATGGAAGCCTCACAAGAAGTTAATGTCCTCTATACTTTTGGTTATGGCTTTTATAAATAAGTCACAAAGTTACAAAGAAGTCAATTCTTTGTCGATAACTAGGCCACAGTGGGGGGGGGGATGATAAAAATAATAATCATAATAACAATCATAGCTATCATTTATTCAGTTCTTACTATGTATCAGGTACTAAGGTAAGTTTTGTGTATATCTTATTTGGCCCTTATTATTATGAAGTAGAGAGTAATAGTCTTACTTTATAGGATTAGGCGTTATTATTCACATTTTGCAAAAACCAGTCCTTAGCCAGGAGAGTAAATTTGGCTAAGGTTATAGTTAATAAGTGATTGGGCCAGGATTCCAAACCGACGCAATCTGGCCATTCAGCACACATGCTTACCCATAGTCATCTCAGTTTTATGACATCTTAACTGTGTCTACCATACAGACCAGTCATGAGTACTCTATCATATGTACCCCACCCCTCCTCATTCTAATTGAAAAATCAGATTTCACATGTAGAATGAAATCTTATTTGCAACACTAAGATTGATTTCACTGTAAGTATGAGCATGAATATTGATCAGATGTGAATATTTACTTTGTACCTAGAGATTTAAGTAATGAAGAATTGATGCTTAGACCTTTGCCACTACCCTTGCTAACCTAAGTTTGTAGCAGAATCTCTGTATGAAAAATGTTATATCAGTAAGTGTGGGTGTGATGGATTTGAACTCAAAGTAGGTCTTTACCCGAGTCAGTAATGATTCAGCTCTGTTATATACCTGTCTTACCAGCTATATTTGTGGTGCTTTGTTAACTTTAAGGTGTTTGTATGCCCAGGCAACACCAGGGCATACAAACGGAACAGAAGCAGAAACTTCTCTCATAGTCTGGAAAGTGTAATCTGAATCTATCTTTTAGGTTAAGAAGATAAATAGAGGATTTATTTTGCTGAATTTATCAGTGGCTGAAACCAAACTCTGTCTACTCTGACAAGCTACAAGAATGGCAGTCTTGTATAATATCCTGGAAGCCTTGTGTTTGAGAAGAGTTAATATAGTCATTTCTGTATCATTTTGCTCATCCCCAGCTATCCACGCCCAGTGTCATTATTGGGCTCTAAGGGCTGTTCTTTGTTTGAGTGTGGGGCTAATGCACACACTGACAGCATGTTGATATTGATTCCAGTATGGTGAATACTTAGAAATATTATTCCACAGGGCTCATTAGCCTTTTCTAGGTTCCAGGAAGAAGTTAACCTTTGTCCTAACCTACTGCAAAGAAGCCCAAGCTTGTGTCTGCATGAGGTACAGGAATGAGAGGCTGATCAGAAAGCATCAAAGCTGCTAGGTGCAATGACTACAGGAGTTAGATTCCAATTAGGAAATAAAATAGCCAGTGGAATTTAGGGAAGTTGGTGGTCCTTCTACGTGTCTCCGATTCTTTTTTTCCATTTACAGTCCTAGAACCCATGAAAGGCAATTTGTTTTGATCCCATGAATTCAATTCAATAAGTGTTTACTGAATATCTCCTATATGCCAGACATTGTCAGACAATCTATGGCAATGAGCAAGACAGACGCAAATTGCTTCCAAGACTACATTCTAGAGGGGAAGGCAAAAATGGGTAAATTTGTAAAATAATTTATTCCCTCTAATACTGCAACACTATTTATTTTTATCCCTCATGCTATTAGATAAGCCCATTATCAGTGCATATTTGTATAGATGCATATGCATATATGGTTTATATATGGAGGTAAACCTACTGCATTAAATAACAACTTTTTAAATTCTTACTTGGGTTTGGATTAGAATCTTTCTGGATGTGGACAAGTCCAAAAAGGCAACTACCATTTTTTGGGTATAAGCTATGTTGAGAAATATAATTAGTCAAATAGTGCATGTCTATCTTAGTTGACAAACAACACATGAAAATATGAAATGCATATGGCAAATCAGTTAAGGAGACATATTTTCATTTTCCTTTCTTTTTTTAAAATATATTTTATTGCACTTTAGGTTCTGGGGTACATGTACAGAACATGCAGGATTGTTGCATAGGTACATACATGGCAGTGTAGTTTGCTGCCTCCATCCCCGTCATCTGTATCTGGCATTTCTCTCCATGTTATCCCTCCCCAACTCCCTACCCCCTCACTGTCCCTCCCCTAGTACCCACCAACAGACCCCAGTGTGTGATGCTTCCCTTACTGTGTCCATGTGTTCTCATTGTTCAACACCCACCTATGAGTGAGAACATGTGGTGTTTGCTTTTCTGTTCTTGTGTCAGTTTGCTGAGAATGATGGTTTCCAGATTCATCCATATCCCTACAAAGGACACGAATTCATTGCTTTTAAGGCCTGTATAGTATTCCAGGGTGTATATGTGCCACATTTTCCTTGCCCAGTCTATCATCGATGGGTATTTGAGTTGGTTCCAGGTCCTTGCTATTGTAAACAGTGCCACAATGAACATACGTGTACATGTGTCTTTATAATAGAATGATTTATAATCCTTTGGGTATATACCTAGTAATGGGATTGCTGGGTGTAATGGTGTTTCTGGTTATGGATCATTGAGGAATCGCCACACTGTCTTCCACAATGGTTGAACTAATTTACACTCCCACCAACAGTGTAAAAGTGTTCCTATTTCTCCAGATCCTCTCCAGCATCTGTTGTCTCCCGATTTTTTAATGATCATCATTCTAACTGGCGTGAGATGGTATCTCAGTGTGGTTTTCATTTGCATTTCTCAAATGACCAGTGATGATGAGCATCTTTTCATATGTTTCTTGGCCTCATATGTGTCTTCTTTTGAAAAGTGTCTGTTAATAGCCTTCGTCCACTTTTGAATGCTTTTTTTTTTCCTTGTAAATCTGTTTTAGTTCTTTGTAGATTCTGGATCTGGGTATTTGCTCTTTGTCAGATGGGTAGATTGCAAAAATGTTTTCCCATTCTGTTGGTTGCCAGTTCACTCTAATGATTGTTTCTTTTGCTGTGCAGAAGCTCTGGAGTTTAATTAGGTCCCATTTGTCTATTTTGGCTTTTGTTGCCAATGCTTTTGGTGTTTTAGTCATGAAGTCCTTGCTTATGCCTATGTCCTGAATGGTTTTGCCTAGGTTTTCTTCTAGGGCTTTTATGGTGTTGGGTCTTATGTTTAAGTGTTTAACCCATCTAGAATTAATTTTAGTGTAAGATGTCAGGAAGGGGGTCTAGTTTCTGCTTTCTGCACATGACTAGCCAGTTTTCCCAACACCATTTATGAAACAGGGAATCCTTTCCCCATTGCTTGTTTTTTGTCAGGTTTGTCAAAGATCAGATGGTTTTAGATATGTAGCATTGCCTCTGAGGCCTCTGTTCTGTTCCATTGGTCTCTATCTCTGTTTTGGTACCAGTACTGCTGTTTTGATTCCTGTAGCCTTGTATAGTTTGAAGTCAGGTAGCATGATACCTCCAGCTTTGTTCTTTTTGCTTAGAATTGACTTGGCTTTGCAGGCTCTCTCTAAACTTCTCCATATGAAGTTTAAGGTGGTTTTTTCCAGTTTTGTGAAGAGGGTTATATGTAGCTTGATGAGGATAGCATTGAATCTATAAATTACTTTGGGCTGTATGGACATTTTCACAATATTGATTCTTCCTAACCATGAGCATGGAATGTTTTTCCATCTGTTTGTGTCCTTTCTTATTTCCTTGAGCAGTGGTTTGTAGTTCTCCTTGAAGAGGTCTTTTACATCCTTTTTTAGTTGTATTCCCAGGTATTTTATTCTCTTTGTAGCAATTGTGAATGGCAGTTTGTTCTTGATTTGGCTCTCTTTAAGTCTGTTATTGGTGTATAGGAATGCTTGTGATTTCTGCACATTGATTTTGTATCCTGAGACTTTGCTGAAGTTGCTTATCAGTTCCAGGAGATTTTGGGCTGAGATGATGGGGTCTTCTAAATATACAGTCATGCCATCTGCAAATAGAGACAATTTGACTTACACCATTCCTGATTGAATACCCTTTATTTTTTTTTCTTGCCTGATTTCTCTGGCTAGAACTTCCAATATTATATTGAATAGGAGTGGTGAGAGAGGGCAACCTTGTCTGGTGCCACATTTCAAGGGGAATGCTTCCAGTTTTTGCCCATTCAGTATGATATTGGCTGTGGATTTGTCATAAATAGGTTTTATTATTTTGAGATATGTTCCATCGATACCTAGTTTATTGAGAGTTTTCAGCATAAAGAGCTATTGAATTTTGTCAAAGGCCTTCTCTGCATCAATTGAGATAATCATGTGGTTTTTGTCTTGGCTCTGTTTATGTGGTGAATTATGTTTATAGACTTTTGTATGTTTAACCAACCTTGCATCCCTGAGATGAAGCCCACTTGATCATGAGGGATAAGCTTTTTGATGTGCTGTTGCAATCGGCTTGCCAGTATTTTATTGAAGATTTTTGCATCTCTGTTCGTCATGGTTATTCACCTGAAGTTTTCTTTCCTTGTTGAGTCTCTGCCGGGTTTTGGTATCAGGATAATGTTGGTCTCATAAAATGATTTAGGAAGGATTCCCTCTTTTTGGATTGCTTGGAATAGTTTCAGAAGGAGTGGTACCAGCTCCTCTTTGTATGTCTGGTAGAATTCAGCTGTGAACCCATCTGGACCTGGACTTTTTTTGGGTGGGAGGCTCTTAATTGCTGCCTCAACTTCAGCCCTTGTTATTGGTCTATTCAGGGTTTCGACTTCTTCCTGGTTTAGTCTTGGGAGGGTGGAAGTGTCCAGGGATTTATCTCTTTCTTCCAGGTGTACTGGTTTATGTGCATAGAATTGTTTGTAGTAATCTCTGATTGTAGTTTGAATTTCTGTGGAATCTGTGGTGATATCCCCTTTATCATTTTTTATTGCATCTATTTGATTCTTCTCCCTTTTCTTTTTTATTAATCTGGTTAGTGGTCTGTGTATTTTTTTGATCTTTAAAAAAAACAAGCTCCTGGATTTATTGAGTTTTTGAGTGTCTATCTCCTTCAGTTCTGCTCTGATCTTAGTTATTTCTTGTCTTCTGCTAGCTTTTGAGTTTTTTTGATCTCACTCCTCTAGCTCTTTCAATTTTGAAAATAGGGTGTTGATGTTATATCTTTCCTTCCTTCTCATGTGGGCATTTATTGCTATAAATTTTCCTCTAGACACTGCTTTAAATGTGTCCTAGAGATTCTGGTATGTTGCGTCTTCATTCTTGATGGTTTTGAAGAATATGTTTATTTCTGCCTTCATTTCATTGTTTATCCAGTCTACATTCAAAAGCCAGTTCCGTTTCCATGAAGTTGTGTGGTTCTGAGTGAGCTTCTTAATCCTGAGTTCTAACTTGATTGCACTGTGGTCTAAGAGACTGTTATGATTTCTGTTCTTTTGCATTTGCTGAGGAGTGATTTACTTTTAATTATGTGATCAGTTTTAGAGTAGGTGTGATGTGATGCTGAGAAGAATGTATGTTCTGTGGATTTGGGGTGGAGAGTTCTGTAAATGTCTATTAGGTTTGCTTGGTCCAAATCTGAGTTCAAGTCCTGGATATCCTTGTTAATTTTCTGTCTCGTTCATCTAATATTGACAGTGGAGTGTTAAAGTCTCCTACTATTATTGTGTGGGAGCCTAAGTCTTTTTGTAGGTCATTAAGAACTTGCTTTATGTATCTGGGTTCCCTGTATTGGGTGCATATATATTTAGGATTGTTAGCTCTTCTTGTTGCATTGATCCTTTTACCGTTATGTTATGCCCGTCTTTGTCTCTTTCAATCTTTGTTGGCTTAAAGTCTATTTTATCAGAGACTAGGATTGCAACTCCTGCTTTTTTTTTTTTTCCTCTCCATTTGCTTGGTAAATGTTCCTCCAACCCTTTATTTTGAGCCTGGGTGTGTCCTTGCATGTGAGATGGGTTTCCTGGATACAGCACACCAATGTGTTTTGTCTTTTTATCCAATTCACCAGTCTGTTTCTTTTAATTGGGGCATTTAACCCACTTACATTTAAGGTTAATATTGTTATGTGTGAATTTGATCCTGCCATTTTGATGCTACCTGGTTGTTTTGCTCATTAGTTGACACAGTTTCTTCATTGTTTCCATGGTCTTTACTATTTGGTACATTTTTGGAGTGGCTGGTACTGGTTCTTCTTTTCTGTGTTTCGTGCTTCTTTCAGGAGCTTTTGTAAGGCAAGCCTGGTGGTGACGAAATCTGAGCAATTGCTTGTTCCTAAAGGATTTTATTTCTCCTTCACTTATGAAGCTTAGTTTGTCTGGATATGAAATTCTAGGTTGAAAGTTCTTTTCTTTAAGGATGTTGAATATTGGCCCTCCTACTCTCTTCTGTCTTGTAGGGTTTCTGCCAAGAGATCTGCTGTGAGTCTGATGGGCTTCCCTTTGTGGGTAACACGACCTTTCTCTCTGGCTGCCGTTAGCATTTTTTCCTTCATTTCAACCCTGGTAAATCTGATGATTATGTGCCTTGGTGTTGCTCTTCTTGAGGAATATCTTTGTGGTGTTCTTTGTATTTCCTGGACTTGAATGTTGGCCTGCCTTGCTAGGTTGGGGAAGTTTTCCTGGATAACATCCTGAAGAGTGTTTTCCAGCTTGGATTCATTCTCTCCGTTGCATTCAGGTACACCTATCAAAAATAGATTAGGTCTTTTCACATAATCCCAAATTTCTTGGAGGCTTTGTTCATTTCTTTTACTATTTTTTCTCTAATATTGCCTTCTGATTTTATTTCATTGAGTTGATTTTCAATCTCTGATATTCTTTCTTCCGCTTGGTCGATTCGGGTATTGAAAGTCGCGTATGCTTTGTGAAGTTCTCGTGTTGTATTTTTCAGTTCCATCAATTCATTTATATTCTTCTCTAAGCTGTTTATTCTTGTTAGCATTTTGTCTATCCTTTTTTCAAAGTTCTTAGTTTCTTTGCATTGGGTTAGAACATGTTCTTTTAGCTCAGAGAAGTTTGTTATTATCCACTTTCTGAAGCCTGTTTCTGTCAATTCATCTGACTCATTCTCTAGCCAGTCTTGTTCCCTTGCTAGTGAGGAATTGTGATCCCTTGGATGAGGAGAGGTGTTCTGGTTTTGGGTGTTTTCATCCTTTTTGTGCTGGTTTCATCCCATCTTTGTAGATTTATCTACCTGTGGTCTTTGTAGTTGGTGACTTTCGGATGAGGGTCTCTGAGGGCATGTCCTTTTTGTTGATGTTGAAGTTATTTCTTTCTGTTTTTTAGTTTTCCATCTAACAGTCAGGCCCCTCTGCTGTAGGGCTGCTGGAGGTCCACTCCAGACCCTGCTTGCCTAGGGATTACCTGCAGAACAGTAAGGGTTGCTGACAGTTTCTTCTTCTGTTATCTTTGTCCCAGAAGGATACCTGCCAGATGTCAGCCTGAGCTCTCCTTTGGATATATGGGGGCTAAGGAGTTGCTTAAGGAGACAGTCTGTCCTTTATAGGAGCTCAAGTGCTGAGCTGTGAGCTCTATTGTTCCACTCACAGCTGCTGGGCAGGTATGTTTAAGTTGGCTACAGCGGAACTCATAACCGCCTTTTTTCCCAGATGCTCTCTCCTCAGAAGATGGGGCTTTATTTATAAGTTCCTGACATGCTGCTACCTTTTTTCAGAGATGCCCTGCCCAGCGAGTAGGTAGCCTAGTCACAGTGTGCCAGCAGAGGTGTTGCTAAGCTGCCATGGGCTCTGCCCAGCTTCTGTGTGAACCTCCTTGTGGTTTTGTTTAAAGAGATATAGTTATAACTGCCACGGTAATGGTGGTCTGCCTCAGTAATGATGGACTGCCTCAGCAATGGTGGACTGCCTCTGTAGTGGTGGACTGCCTCAGCAATGCTGGACGCCCTTCTCCCGACAAAGCTGGATCATCCTGGGTCCAGCTGTGCTTGCTGTGAAACTCTCAATCCAGAGCATTTCAGATTACTGGTCTTTGTGGGGGTGGGACCTGCCGAGTCAGATCACCTGGCTCCTTGTTTCAGCCCCCTTTTTTTCAGTTGAACAGGCAACTCTGTCTCCCAGGCATTCCAGTGCCAGTTAAAATGGCTGCCCAGATTTCTCTGAGTTTTTTTGCAGAGATCTGCCTGCACTGGCTGAAACAGCCATGCTGGAGACTCATGGCACTTTTCTGTCCAGGAATCTCCTTGCCTGTGGGCAGGAAAAACTCATTTGGAATTGTGTTGATCACTCACCCTCTGTATTCTCGCCGCAAACTGCCGTCCTATCAGCCGTCTTCCCTCTCCTTCATATTTTTATTTTTATAAACGATACTTATCACCTTTAAAAACTGTTTGTCCAAAGAACCCTCTTGATTGAGCATTCCAGCCAGCCTGCTGATGGAGGTGTGTACCATACAAGGGCAGGTATACCAATTACCTTCAGCCTCATCTAATCACTCTAGTGTGCCTTACAGTATCACTTTAAATGGGAAACATTTCTCTAAATAATCATATTGACTGAACTCTGTAGATGGGTCATGAGTGTGGTTTTTCAGAGGAATAGCAGTCCTTACAGGACTTTGGCCATGGCAACAGAGCTTTAGGTAAAGTAGCCCCTCTCCCACCCTTATTGGTGATTTAGCCTTTTGTGGTTATAGTCATCCATGGTCTGAAAATAGTCATTGGAAGATTGCAGATATAAACAAGTTTTAAATTATGTGCTGTTCTGCACAGTGCAATGAAATATCACACCGTTCTGTTCTGTCCTGTCTGGAACGTAAATAATCTCTTTTCCCAGCATATCTATGCTGTATAAGCTACCCAACTGTTAAGCCACTTAATAGCCATCTTGATTTTCAGATCAACTATCTTGCTGTCATAATGCTTATGTTCAAGTAACCTTTATTTTACTTAATAATGATACTAAAGCTCAAGATTAGAGTTACAGTATGCTGGCATACAAGATACTGGCATACTATTACAATTATTCTATTTTACTATTAGTTATTGTTAATCTCGTACTGTGTCGAATCTATAAATTAAATTTAATCATAGGTATATATGTATAGGAAAAAACATAGCCTATATACGGTTTGGTGCTATCCATGGTTTGAGGCATTCAGTGGGGGTCTTGGAACATCAGTATCCGCTGATGATGAGGGGGGATTACTGCATTTTGAATTAATAAGGCATACAGTTTCCTCTCCACAAGCATATACCGGTCAGCAAGTGAATTCCTGAGTTGGTTTTAAGACTTGAAGACTTGGCTTTAAGACGTGAAGTAAAGGACAGACTTTGTTTTCCTCATAAGCCACCAACCATATTTTTCTCTGCTCTTCAGTCATGGGACATTCTCCAAACTCTTCCAGCCATCTTGCAGTGGTGTGCTTTGAGTCACAAGGGAAAGTAGGGAGAGAATTTGGAACTTTTGTTTTATTTCCAGAGTTTTTTTTTTTTTGGAGACAGGGTTTCACTCTGTTGCTCAGGCTAGATTGCAGTAGTGCAATCACTGTTCCCTGCAGCCTCGAAATTCTGGGCTCAAACGATCATTTCCCATTTCAGCCTCTCAAGTGATTAGGACTGCAGGTACACATTACCCCACCTGGCTAGTAGAGCCTTTAGAACAGTATCTCAAACTGGCTGATACATGAGCTAAACCTGGCCTGCAGCTTGTTTTGTATGGCTGCTGGGCAGGCTTTATGGGTGTGCAATCTGCATAGTTGGATAGGGCCCTGCATTGAGAAAGGTCCACACTTAATTTAATACTCTGCTGTAACCATCTTGAAATTCTTAATAAGTTTTGAATAAGAGGCTCCATATATTTGTTTTACAGTAGACATTATGTAGTCAGTCCCATATGGCCCTTTTGGTGCCCCCACTGATATTGCCTGTGTCCAGTAGGTATTTGAGTTTGAGACTCCCTCCTTCCTCCTACTCTGGAACAATTCAAAGAGAATTTATAGTGCTTAGAAAAACTGAGGGACCATTGTCAGAACAACCCAGAGCAAGGCCCTTGTACATGGTAATTCAGTGGCATGTATAGGAACTCAGAGGCATTTCTTTTATAGGCAATGGGGATTATATTACATTATACTTGAAGATATTTAGTAGGTTATGTTTATTTGTCACCACCGTTGCTTTCAGGGGAGAAATCAAATCTTTGCAAAGCAAGCTAATTAAAGAAAGAAAAAGAGATCTGAAAACAAAGGTAAAAATAAAAACTACCACAAAAAGAGGTATGAGTCCTCTGAGAACAAATAATGAACCAACCATCCTGTTGGTTCCTGTTGGTATTAATTTTCTTGCCCTTTGTTTACTACTTGATTACTTTTATTACCTTCTTTGTATAACTGTCATTTAAATAACACAACGTATTTATGCTGTCTGGGTATTTTTTTTTTGTACTAGTCTTTTTTCTTTTTTTAAATTCTCTCTCTCCAGAAGGATAGAGGACCTATAATTTGAGGTTATATTACTACAGGAAAGTTCATTTTTTTTTTTAATTTAAAAGGGAATTATAGTCAATATTTGTAATGAATCCTTCTCTAGCAAGGCAGTTCCAGCCATGCTAATGTTCAGAAGTCTGGATCTACCATTACTGTTTATAATAATGAGATGCTGGTGACTGACTCCTGGCCCTTATGGTAGGTGAAGCATTCCCACTCATCATGTCACAGTGAGAAGTGGCTGTGTTAATCTATTAATCTACAGATTTGCAGAGAGTTGTTAGAAAATGAATATATGAATGATGGCATTTGCTACACAGGAAAAAGGTAAAATATTTTTTGACTGCGTGAGTTAAAAGGAACCTGACAAATCCAGAAAGGGCTCTTGTCACCTCTTAAAAGCCTAAGAATAGAGTCTTCAAGGATCAAGCCCCTGGAACTCAAGACCTTGTACCCCTGAACAATTCTATGCTTACTGTGTCTACCACTCTACAACCTGTAACACTAGCTATTTCAGATAATTTCACCAGTAGTCAACAATTGACAAATGCATCAAATGTTTACTGTGTACAATATCATATGCTAAGGGAACAAACATTTTGCAAATAAGAATAACTATAGGCACACACATGTATTTTACTTGGAGAGCTTGACATAGATTTAACATTGTGTTGGCTAGGCTGTGCCTATATCACAATTAGTTCTTCCTTTTTTCTGAACATACCTGGACATGGAGCTCAAAGCATATCTGCGGAGGCCCTCTCATCTTCTGTTTTCATCCAATTTCTTGATTTAAGTGTCTTTCTAATAGCTTACTACTTTTGCTATACCACTCAAAATTCTTGTTTCTCGGCCCTCTCTGTTTTCTCAATCTTGAGTGCTCATAGTTTCTTACTACCCCACCTAGTCTCTCATCAACGTTACCTTCTGTGACAGTTCTAAACGCAACGCAGTCCTCCCCACCAGCAGCCCCGAGGCTCTCATCTCCCTGCCACTGTTTATTCCTATTACATTAGCATAAAAATAGCCCATGGAAAACCAAATGACACTGCAGTTCCTCTGATATGTCCCTTGGAAGTAATCTGCTTGCATTTAGCTTTTAATAGTTAATTCAAATACTGCCTTGTATTTAATCTGTTTTTGTCTTTGTGTGAATTGAAAGGGAATGACTCTTTAAAACTTATAGTAGTCAGTCTTGCAGGCAGCTTATATGGAGGATCAACTAGAAATAACTGAAACAGCAGGGGGCTGTATGTGTCAGAAGACTATATGCAACAGTGAAAATAGGTGTGCAAGTGTAGTTTAAAAAATGTGTCTCTTAGTATTACTAGTACAGTTCATTTTAAATTAAAATAAAAATAAGGGGGTGGTGATGAGAAGATGGGCAGCACAAGAAGAAGCCAAAGGATGCACATTTCTTCAGGCTTGGCTAGTAGGAGCACACAGCTTCTAAAACATTGTAGAGTAACACCTGCCTCAGAAGGGCAGCTGCTCCAAGAAAAAGAGATCTGAAAACAAAGGTAAAAATAAAAACTACCACAAAAAGAGATATGAGTTCTCTGAGAACAAATAATGGACCAGATTGGTGAATTAAGATGTTATGGCTTATATTAATTTAGTAAATTAATTGTAATTAATTATAAATTAATTGATATTACTTTAGTAAATTAATATCAATAAATAATTGATAACGGGATTTTTAATCATTTGAATTTTGACTAAACTGAAAATAGATTGAAAGGTAGAGGATGGAGAAAAAGGTAACAACCAGCTTAAGAAGAGAAGCAGGCCTGGCATGGTGGCTCATGCCTTTCGTTTCAGCTCCTTAGGAGGCTGATGGGGGAGGATTGCCAGAGCATAGGAGGTTCAGGCTACAATGAGCCATGGTTGCACCACTGCACTCCAGCCTGGGCATCAAAGCGGGACCCTGACTCAGACAGCCAAACCAAACCAAAACAAAACAAGACACCTTTTGCTCTGGGTGTTGTTGTTGCTGCTGTTGTTTACTCAGAGAGTTTTTCCTTTTGTTTTTTGCTTTAGTTAATATTTGGTTGATTTGTTGTAAATGTGAATATATCCATATATTTTGTTTTTCTTTAAATAAATTATTTTTTAAGAAAATAACAGAAATTATTATCTTTGGTGTGATGTTTTTCTCTGGTTCTTAGACCTTAACACCATCCTGTCTAAATGCCGTATATGCTCAGATACCCAACAAGAAGTAGTAAATTGAGTGCTATTAACCAGCTTGAGAAGAAAAGAAGCTTTCAAAAAAGTTTATCTACTTTGAACCTTAAATGGTGATGGAAATGTCACATACCCAAATCTAAAGTCATTGTTTTTTTTTGCAATAGCTTGCATCAAATAGGAGGTTTCCATTTTGGGTTTGGAATCCTAATATCCAGCAATTTACACAGATGTGTATAAACTAATATTCTCTGAGAAGAGATTAGTGGTGGGGGAGGTGGGCAGGTAGTAGGCAGTACCATGAGAATAATAGTCTTGTTTCCCTTCTTGACTTACCCCATCTCCTGACAGTCTATGCCTCAACACTGAACAAAAACAGAGGCTGGCAGGATGGATTTTGGAGCTAGGTATATTCACCTTTGAATCTTAGCTCTACCATAAAATTATTGGAGCTCTGATCTTAAGGTTCTTAGAGCCTCATTTTCCCCATGTGTAAGGAGAATATCCATTTTACAAAATGAAATGAAGTATTTTATGTAAAGTTATTGGCACAAAGTGAGCATTTGATAAATGAAAGTTATTATTTCACCTATTTAGAAGTAGTGGGATAAGATTATTACTCCTTCAAGAAGAAAATGCAATTTCTCCTCAGCTCCAGCCCTGAAACCAAGAAAATCATTTTTAGAGCTTTTATTAGAGAAGAAATTCTTTAATATATTTTAAATGCTTATACTGTGTCAAGCCTATATATTGTTTCATTTATTTTCTTTCTCTGCTTAAATTTTGTCCATAACACTTATCACCTTCCTCAAACAAAACATTTTACTTGTTTGTTTGTTTCTCCCTCGCATAATATTACTTGTACAAGGACAGAGATTTTTGTCTATTTTGTTCATTGACATTTCCTTAGCTCCCAGAATAGTGCCTGGCATGTGGTAGGTGCTCAATAAATATTTGTTACAAGAGTAAATGAATCCTCATAACCCTGTGGGCAACATTATTGTATTTAGTATTGAAAAATTAATTCTCCTTTGCAGTGGTCCTTTTCAAGGTACTGAACACCCTTGAGTTGTTCTTGCTATTCCAGATAGTGTGCTAAGAAATACTTGTGGCTGATGGTTAGGTTATCAAGTACCATCCAATTATTCTAAATTCTTCTATTGCAAGCAGGAATGTTGCCTGGGAAGCTCTGATGTCCTCCTCTCTAAAGGGCTTCTGTAAGTGAGCTGGGGTTTCACAGGCCATTTGAAAGATATATTGATTCTTTTACTGGTAGTTGTCTCAATGTTTCTCTCTTTAGTGAATTTGGGTCCCCTTCAGGAATAGGGTTATTTATTCTCCTTTAAACCATGAATTCTCAGCTGTAAATCTCAGATTGATGGATTGGTGGAATTTGAAAGACAATTTGATGAAAATATCAGATAGGGAGGGTGATAAGCCGTAAGCCATGACAGTCAGCCCTTCTCTGTTACTATTAAAAATGCTCTAATGAGAAATAAAGCAAAGCACAGGAGCACAATGATACAGTTGTTTGGCCAGAAGAACATACAGCTTCACAAATGAAGGGAATAATTAAGATAGCCTAATTCTGATACTTACTTTGAATTAGAATAAAAACAATCTTTTAGTAGTGGATATCTGCAGCTGAATTTTGTACCAAAGGCATATTGTAAATGTCATGCTTTCGAACTGAGTATTTATTTCTCAGGGAGCAGGTGTGAGGTTTTTTTTTTTTTTCCTTGAAATCCAAACCATTTTGACAGCATACTATTTTTAGAATGCCTTCCTCTTTAAAAAGACAAACAATATCCAAAAGCAGTAGAAAGACATCTTGGGAGAAGGCAGTATTCTGGTTATACCATAATCATAATAAGGTGAATAAGAAAAGTAATTCTGTTAAAATTTAAAGCTCATGGTCTTTTTTTTTTAGGATAATAAAAATATTTACTATACTAACAAACATCATGCTACAAAATAAAAATTATACCTCACAAAAATTTTCTTACATCTGCAGTATATGGCATGGTCAGTTGCAATATATAAAGACATTATTTTGTTGAAATAGCATGTTAAACTAATCTATTTCAGAGAGCACTGGACTGGGAGTAAGGCACCTGAATTTTTAGTCCCTGCTGACATACTCTTCCTGAATCTTGGTTTCCTCTACTGTAAAACAAAAGGGTAAAATTTAAATAATTTTTGTTTTTTGATAGCTCTAGTATTTTATGCCTCATTTATAGGATTCTCCATATTTCTCCATTGTTTATTTATTCTTATGATTTTCCAAAAATCTGTTCCATAGAATATTTTAAATTTCCTTAGTGTGCTCATGTAGAAGAATACATGTTTTATTATCTTAGTCCATTTGGAGTGCAATAACAAAATACCATAAACTGGGTAGCTTGCAAAGAACAGAAATTTATTTCTCATAGTGCTGAAAGCTGGGAAGCTGAAGGTCAAGGCACCACAGATTTGGTGTCAGGTAAGTCCACTTTCTGGTTCACAGCTGTCACCTTCTAACTGTGTGCTCACATAATGGAAGGGATAAAGAGTCTCTCTTGGGCCTCTTTTATTAGGGCAGTAATCCCATTCATGAGGGTTTCACCCTATGATCTAATCACTTCTCAAAGGCCCTACCTCCTAATATCATCACCATGGGGGTTAGGATTTTAACATATAAATTTTGGGAGCACACAAAATTCAGACAATAGTGTTTATATACCATTTATATTTCACACTTCCATGTTTTATTAGCTTGTATTTCACAGTACTCTCGGTGGTCAGCCTATAGTCAACACATAAAGTTTCACTTAAACTAACAAGCTGTTGTCTTTCACAATAAATTTTTTTTTAGCGTTTCCTTATCTTGCAAATTTGTGTTTCTATATGTTTTTTCTCTTTTCAGCCACAACATATTTTTGCTGTTAATGAGTTGGGTGAAGTATTTGGTTATCCTCTACCCTTTCTATTGGGTATAGGATTTCCTCAGAAATTTACACTGCTGCTCTACACATTCACATAAAATACAAGTGAATGTGCTGTTGTTAGGTCAAACCATATGGAATTTCCATTTTTGTTGTCAAAAAAGTCCAAATATTAAGAGTTTCATTATACTTTGATAACAGTTTCCAATAATTTCTTCATTATTATAACAATGTTAGTCTTTACTATTTTTATAACTCAGTGATAAGAGCCAGTCCCTCAATGAACTAGTGAAATAGTGCAAAGAGCAAACAGGGTCCTTAGTGAAAGATAGATTTGGGATTGAATTCTGCTTCTCTACTGCCAACATCGTGACTATAGACAAGTTGCTGAGTTTTGTTCAGCTTCAGTGTCCTTGTTTGTAAAATAAAAATAATAATGCCTACCTCTCAAGCTCGCTGAGAAGAATACAGCAGGCTCCTAGAATGGTGCCTGATATGTGCTTGACACTCAATAAATGGTCATGATATTGTTGCTAGTAACCGTCCTAGTGTTCCTCAATCATAAATATCCAAATTTTAGCTATTAAAACAAACAAGTGGATCTGAATGGATTAGAAGAGAAGTAGTTACAAGAAATGGCAGATTCCTGGAAAAAAGAGTCCTTCCTGGCAGCATGGCACAGTGTCATATCTGCTAAAGCAGTGTATGCTTTTGACAGTTTACAAGGGACATTTTTGGGGTGGATAGGAAGGTTTTCTTTTATGTCAGCCTCAAGTAACTTTCAGGAGCAATAAATCCGTAATTCATCTGACATCTGCAAATTTAACTCCTCTTTTTTATATATTATTTTTTTGAGAGTAACAACAAATTTATATTAAGAAAACTACAGGCTATTAAATTGCATGTATTTAAAACAAATAGATTTCAAGATTTGTTCTATAAAATTCTTGGAGCTAAATAAACTTGTTGAGGTTGAATATTCACAAGTGTTCTATATGTTTAATGCCTACTAGGTAAACAAGTTTAATGTTTTATTTGGTCTAAAATGACTCTTAGGCTGGGAATGGTGGCTCAGGCCTGGCCATTATTTTAGAAAAGCTCAGGAGGGAGGATTGTTTGAGGCCAGGAGTTAGAGACCACCCTGAGCAAGGTAACAAGACACTGTTCCTAAAAAAAAAAAAAAAAGGTAAAAAATTAGCTGGGTATAGTGGTGTATAACTGTAATTCCAGTTACTAGGGAGGCTGAGGCAAGAGGACTGCTTGAACCCAGGAGTTTGAGGCTATAGTTAGCTGTAGTCATGTCACTGCACTCCATCCTGGGTGATGAAGCAAAACCCTGTCTCCAGAAATAAATACGCAAATAAAATAACTCTCTTGAGTCCATGAGTCTGGTACCAGACTGGAAGGGACAAATCTTTGACTCTCCGCCTTTTCTCTGGATGATCTGTGCTTGTTGATGGCTTCTCCTATTGCCGTGTACTGATGACTCATAGATTTAGATTGCTAGCCTCTGGTTATTTTCTTCCAGATTCAGACTTGTATTTCTCCTGCTTTCTGTATGTCTTCTCCTGAATCTTCCACAGGTACTTTTCATTTAGCACACCTGGAATGATCTCATCCTTTCTGAACTTCCTGTCTGGAGTTAAGCATTGTCTTTAGTCCCTGCCCTTTGGGTGGAGACTGGGAGTCATTCTAAGCCCTTTCTTCCAGGTCTATCCTCACCTCAGTCCTTTTGAGTCACCAAAATCTGTTTTGTTTCTAAGTGTCTGGGATTTGGTAAAAATGAGCTTAAGATCACCCTATATAATTTTTGATTGTGTGATAGATCTAGATCATGCTCTTCTACTTCCTGCCTTCATTTCTCTAAACCATACAACTAATATTATTAGACATTCTCTCATGAAGGCCCTCCTATCTGCATGATCTTTCTAGCTTCTCTTTGAACCTTTTCCAGCTTTGTTAAAGCCCATGTCTAGGACAGCCTCAAGCATCCAGTGTGGCTGGTACACTGTGGTAAAGAGATGGAGAAAATGCAGTGGCAGCACTGGATGGGGACTCTACTGAATGAGAGATATGTTATCCTAGATAGAAAGGGCTTTTTTTTTTTTAATTTAAAAAAAACATCTGTCTGACTAGAGAGTTACCCAAGTTGATATGTAAAATTACTACATCCTAATTCAAGGGGATTACATAGTGCTGACTTCAGCACCAGAATGTATTTATTTTTTTGCAGGCATAATTATCATTTGCCTTTGGAATTAATTTCAGTAGACAGGAGCCAGTTTTAACTCCATGGCCTGCAACACTGGCATTATTGTTCACACTAATGTTTGCAATAGGACAAAGCAGCAACCTTTTCCCCTTTGAGGATTCAAAAGATTGGTTCCCTCGAGGAAGGCAGATAGGATGTTGGTAAGCTTGGACTTGGGGTCAGTTACATTTTCTGGGTTCAAATCTCTGTCTCACCACCCGCTAGCTCTGTGCCTAGGGAAAATTGCCTAACTTTTTCTGAGTCCTATTTTCTTCACAGTACCTTCCTTGTCAAGTATAGTGAGACTTAGAAATAATGTGTGTAAACTACCTAGCAGAGTGCCTAGGATACAGCAGGTGCTCCAGAGTAGTCAGTGGAGACCGAGACTATTCATAATGTAAGCAGAAGGCTAACTGGTGGTCAGCCTCCTTGCCTGGCCCTGGTTTTGGGATAGTTTCTGTTCCAATTCCAGACCAGTGGGTTATCAGTGGTCAATAATTCTTGTACTATAATCTAATCCAACTGCCCTGCTTCCTCCTTAAATTGGACAGGAACAACCATATCAACTGTAAATAACTGGGGAGGCTAGCAGTATCTCTGCTTGTTTGAGCCCATGCTTCACAGCCCATTACAGCCCAGTTTCCTCCTAAAGAGCCTTTTCTCTAGCTCTATGTTGTTATAACTTCTCTGAATTCCTAAAGCAATAATGCTTTAGGATAATGATTTACTACTTGTAAATCATTACAATAATGATTTGCTACTTGTTTGTGTACTCTGAGGTTGTTTCACATGTGTAAGTATGTCTCCTCAAGCAATTGGAAGCACCTCTGGCAAAAACTCTGGCTGTTGTATTCCCTAAGGAGTCTGGCACAGTGTTGCTCACAGCTGGCCCCTGTGTGAAACTGGGGACAGGTGCAGTTTGACCTATTCTCCCTGTGTTCCTGGTCCCTTTTGCTACTCATGGATGTTTGGAAGCTGTTCCTGGAGCCTGCCATCAGGCATTGCCCAAGGCAGTATCCCATGATCCATCCATACACCATTGTCATCATTCTAGGTATGATGTTTTGGAAGCTGTCCAGATAAGTAGTGAATTATAAGACCAAGAGATTCTTGCAGTGTCCTGAATATAACACCAATCCAACATGCATTGATCAAATGCCTACACAGTGGCATGATTATGCAATGATTGTGCAGGACATATGTAGCTGAGCAAGATAATGGGGGGGGGTCAGAGAAATTATAAATATAAAACCATCTAATTAGTCCCACTAAGTACAAAGAGCTATGGGAAGGTAGATGAAGGTGCAGTTAATTCAGTCAGGATTCAGGGTCTAAAAAGGAGGTAAAATGTGACCTGAGCCTTGAGGAGTGACTGAGGATTTTGGCTGGGTATAGATAAGAGCATTCCTGAGTATGAGTGCCCACTGTGTTAAGCAAGTGGAGTATATGAGTATATTTAAGGAGATGGGGCACGGTGGCTTACACGTCTAATCCCAGCACTTTGGGAAGCTGAGGCAGGCAGATCACTTGAGGTCAGGAGGTTGAGACCAGCCTGGTCAAAATGGCAAAACCCTTTCTCTACTAAAATTACAAAAATTAGTTAAATGTGGTGGCATGTGCCTGTAATTCCAGCTACTCAGTAGGCTGAGGCACAAGAATTGCTTGAACCCGGGAAGCAGAGGTTGCAGTGAGCTGAGATCGTGCCACTGCACTCCAGCCTGGGTAACAGAGTGAGACTCTGTCTTGAAAAAAAAAAAAAGAGGCTATATAAGTAGAATGTTGGTATAGAGATAGGTATTTAGGAGGTGGCTCAGAGGAGGCTTGGATGGGATTTGGAAGGACATGTCAAAAAATGGCTGTGTAAAATGAATATGTATCAAATTTTGTTTTTCCTTTGCTTCCTTTCTAATTTGGGGAAATATTTTTATAGGAAGGATTTTAGGGCCAATGAATATTAAAACTCGTAGTTAAAACACAATGTTGTCAAGGGAAATTCGATATTTTAAAATGTGCATTTACTTCTCTAATAAAGATTCAGTTCACACAGTCTGTCACACACACAGGTGTTGAAATGCTTATCTAGTTAACTTCACATTTTTTCCCATATGTATTGAATATATAAGCAGACACTGGGGTAACTCTCAAGGAACAAAATTGCCCAAGGGCTTTTTTCCAGGTACAGGCAAAGCATTGCCTTGGAAATGATTACATGACTTAGCAATGAGGGGTTAGCATTTCTTTAGGCTGTCAGCTGCGATGTAGCCATTAGCATCTGAGCTTGAATTGTCTCCATCACTGAACCTCAAACATGTTTGGGCATGTCTGCTGAATGTCTGCCCTGTGTCTATGATGAGTTGGTGGTCTGTCCCATCAGTGTATTGGTACTAGAGTCAAAAGTAGCTCCTAGAGAGAAGGCATCCTGAGAAAGGCGGAGTCAGCCACAGTAAGCTCTGATCACCAGAGGGTGGTGTGATTCTGAGGCCAGTTTCTATGTGGGTCATGAGGAAGTGTCCTGTCTCAGCCATTCCCTGGACTCTGCCTGGGCTGAGTCCTAGAAAAGCTGGGGAGGGGTGAGTAGGCTGCATGTAAGGGCTCTTCCACCAAAGAAACTCTGTGTCATTTGAGCACAAGACCGTTGCTGAAATAGCCCTCAGGAGAGTATACTGTATTAGAGGGAGAAAGGCATCTTTCCCTCTATCCACAGATGCTCAAAACCAGAGGTTTCCAAACTATTTTTATTGACATATTTATCTGTTTAAAAATGGCTGAGCTCTCTCATGTGTTAATATCTTACAATTTCATAAAACATATAGAAGTAAAAATTTTAAAGGTTAAAATAAAAATTAAACAGAAGTTCTAATATTTCATCATACCTCCAAAGGTTTGCCTTGCGTCCCCCTCTATGATGAGTCCCCCATCCTGAAAACCACTGCTCTAAAGCATTAGTGGGAGGGGGCCTGGCAGTGCTCAGAAATAGTAGCTCTTCCTGGTAAAGGTGCCCATGATGCAGTGAGTGTGCATACATGTGAAATTCATACTGGAGCTTCATGAAATTCTACTTAGGGCCCTGTTTTCAGGGAGACTCTGATGAGGCAGTTAAAATAAAGATGCATGGAAATGTAGTACATTACCAAAAATGTCACTCCATTTGAACCTCCAGGCTGGTGAGCCATGGAGGAACTTGAGTTGTACAAATTAAAAATCTTTCTGAGACAGTATGTTTGTACTGCATTTTAGAATTTACAAAACACTTTCACATGTGACTTCCCAGCAAGTCTGTGGGATATGAAGGATGGATATTGAGAATTTCTTTAAGGCAATTTGATTACACTCAGATTTCAGCTTTATTTTGGAAATCATAGTAACCACCCAAAAAGTTTGGTGTGGTAATAGTTACTTCCTCTATAGGCTTAATACCAAGTTGTAATGAATTTAAGGCTTAGACCAAAATCTCACTCATATAAAGATACTTATTAGACTAGCATTAATTAGCAAAGCAGGTACAAAATATTTCATACAGTCTGTTTGGTAGGTTGATGAACTCTCAGCTCTATTTTGTTTTAGGTACTCTAACTATATATTAAATTTAATAAAGCTTTGCTCTATGTAGGATTCTGCATCCTTTGTATGTAAATCAGAAATCCTTTTAAAACAATGGTTGGAGACAAGGACATTTTAGGGATTAAGTCTTAGGCAGTATCACTCAAGGGTACAAAGTTGAGGCAACAGAGAAGTCTTATCCTTTTTTCTTACACGTTTCTAAATTATTTTAGCTAACTCACAGGTCTTGGATACCTTCAATTTCACCAAGAAAAACCCATTTCTAACTTTCAGCTTGCTAAATGGTAAAGTAATGGCTATTGATTGAAGTAGGAGTGAGTCCATCTCCTTTCTGATGTAATGTTGCCTGACACCTACTCTCACTTTTAGACTGTACATTTCAGGCATTGCTTTAACTGATTTGGCCTAGAAATGAAACTTAAATTGTCACATATATATACCAATTATAAAGAAGTATTTAAAAATAAATTATAGAACTTGTAATACTGGATTATCATTTTACAGACATTGAAGCTTATGATCTATGATTTGCCTAAAGTTTTTCTACTGGTGAGTGAGGATAAGACATTGAACCCAGATGTAAATGACTGTCAATTCTACGCTGTCTTTGTAATACCAATGCTCCTGACTATATGGCTACTTCCAATGCCGGCCTCTTGGGACTGAGGCACTCTGCCCCTTGGCCACTTTAAAAAAAGTCTAAAATTTAGTTAATAGTCATAGTCCAATGTTTAAAAGTAAGAAATTTGTATTTTCTGTTGATTCTGTTCCTCTTGTACCTCTTTCTGAAGGGAGGAAAGATAATCCCTACCAGATTTATGAGGCTTTGCTTAGATTTCCTGAAGGTGACTTCAGTTGCTTTGGTTCTTATAATTCTTTTCCTCAAGGAAATCGGGATACATTTTCTAGGCCCTGAGGGACATTTGTGTGTAGCCACATGGCGCCCCAAAGCCATGACCCAAAGGCAGGGGCTGATGTGGATAGCGAGAGAGAGATGAAGTGCTGGGCAGGTCAAGAACCTGGAAGACATAGCTGGGTGGGACCATGCCAAGAGCAAGAGCAAGAAGAGCAAGGTGGGCCAGACCAGAAATATGCTACACAGGTGCCATGGGATTTTAGAGGTTCCAGCCTATGTCAGGGATCACCTGGCCTTGCTCAGAAGAATGTAGGTTTTAGGATAGAGCAAGAATAACCAACATAAAATTAGCATATTTTAAGATACTGAGCGCAAAAAGCAGGAATCCCAAACTAAGAATGTTTAGTAAGAAGAATGTGGATACTGAAGAACCCATAAGACTTTTTCTGAATGGGGAACTTCTGTTTCTTTTCATCCCCTTGTGTTTCTTTTTCTTTTCTTTTCTTTTTTGAGGCGGAGTTTCTCTCTTGTTGCCCAGGCTGGAGCGCAATGGCGCGATCTCAGTCCACTGCAACCTCCGCCTCCTGGGTTTAAGCAGTTCTCCTGCTGCAACCTCCTGAGTAACAGGGATTACAGGCATGTGCCACCATGCACACGAATTTTATATTTTTAGTAGAGTTGGAGTTTCACCATGTTGGTCAGGCTGGTCTCGAACTCCTGACGTCAAGTGATCCACCTGCCTTGGCCTACCAGAGTGCTGGGATTACAGGTGTAAGCCACCGCGCCTAACCCCCTCATGTTTCTTTCTTTCTTTCTTTCTTTTTTTTTTTAAATACTTTAAGTTCTTGGGTACATGTGCACATCATGCAGGATTGTTACATACGTATACACATGCCATGGTGGTTTGCTGCATCTATCCCCCTGTCACCTACATTAGGTATTTTCTCCTAATGTTATCCCTCCCCAATTTCCCTACCCATTTCTATCCCTCCCCTAGCTTCTCTATCACACCCCCAACAGGCCCCGGTGTGTGATGTTCCCTCCTGTGTCCATGTGTTCTCATTGTTCAACACCCACTTATGAGTGAGAACATGTGGTGTTTGGTTTTCTCTTCTTGTGTCAGTTTGCTGAGAATGATGGTTTCCAGATTCATCCATGTCCCTGAAAAGGACATGAACTCATCCTTTGTTATGGCTGCATAATATTCCATGGTGTACATGTGCCACATTTTCTTTGTCCAGTCTATCACTGATGGACATTTGGGTTGGTTCCAAGTCTTTGCTATTGTAAACAGTGCTGCAGTGAACACACGTGGATGTGTCTTTATAATAGAACAATTTATAATCCTTTGGGCATATACCCAGTAATGGGATTGCTGGGTCAAACAGTATTTCTATTTCTTGATCCTTGAGGGATTGCCACACTGTCTTTCACAATGGTTGAACTAATTTACATTCCCACCAACAGTGTAAAAGCATTCCTATTTCTCCAGATCCTCTCCAGCATCTGTTGTCTCCAGATTTTTTAATGACTGCCATTTAACTGGCATGAGATGGTATCTCAATGTGGTTTTGATTTGCATTTCTCTAATGACCAGTGATGATGAGCATTTTTTCATGTTTGTTGGCTGCATAAATGTCTTCTTTTGAGAAGTGTCTGTTGGACCCTCAAGGCTTCTGATACATGCTAAACCAGGGTGCTTTTCCACATTGCTCACCACCCCACATTCTGCAGGGCCCAGATAACTCCCTGAGAGGTGCAAGTAGCCCTACATTTTTCACTTATTCCTATTCTTGTGTCCTGATGCCAGCCTGTCAGTCCCAGGATCATCTTCACAGATCTCTCAGGACTCTCATCTGATTCCTGTGTCATGGGATTCCTGGCAGCCACTCTAACCAGACAGTGCTTGAGGTAGAGGCACCATTTAAGTCACCCTCTTAGGATCCTTGTTACTGGTTTATAATTCATAAAAGAGACTCTCTAGGACCTGTTACTCAATAAGAACAATGACATTGATGTTTGACATACAGGATTTGTTTAAAGGGGCATTTTATAGATCTATAGGGTAATGGCCATTTCCAAAGCAATGACATTGAGCACTTCAAAACAAAAGCTATTTTGGGAAGGAATTCAAAACTGAACTGTATAGATCCAAAGTGAGTTTGACTTGTATACAGGAGGTTTTTTTTTTAGTACCTTTCAAAACATTTCATTTAAACTTAAAAACTAAAAGATCACAGGAGATGTTTTCCACAAAGCTCTTTTGATTTTATTGTTCTGCATAGATGCTTGGAAAGGAGGGAAAATGTTCTATGGTGAAAGAATGCAGACTTCTGGCCCAGAGGATGGAGAGTGTCTGTTTCTTGGCCTTATGTGGTCCTGAGCCTCAGAAATATAGAAAGAGATATAGAAAGATATGTGGTCATGTTAGGGCTTGATGCAATGAGTAATGGGATACAATTTTGGATTAGCAGTTGGAATTCCAAATTTATTACAAATGTGCATAAAAATAATAAAAACAATGATGGATTTTTTCATTTATTGAGTGTTTACTATGTGTCAGGCTTTGTGTTAAGAAGTACGTTAATATACGCTAACTTGCAGCTTCAACAAACTTTGAGGATAGTTGAAGGAACACGTTAATGCCCAGATATTGGTTTCTACAAACTTTTCATTAATAAAAGGAATCAGGGCTCCTTGGAGTAATGATGGATACTAGGGGCAGGGAAAAATTTTAGATGAGCATGAGTGAGTATGATGTAGTTCAAGGATGTAAGGAAGTGTTTAAAAAAACAAAAGGATGAAACTGTCAAAGAGACATAGGAGCCAAGCTGAAAGAGCTTCTACTGGCCAAACCTTATAAATAATGTAGTATTAAGTTAAAATATAAAATAAATATACATGAGTGCATACTAATATAAATGAACAATTGAATAAATAGATAAACAGAAGAAGAGACAGATCTTTCTTACAGAAACTTCCAAATAATATATACAAATACTTCCATTTCTAGGAGGAAGAGCTTAACCCACTCCTGAGGGTGGGCTGGACTTAGTGACTTGCTCTCAGAAAACAGGATATGGAAAGTGAACAATAGTAGCTTTACAGTGGTGAAATCTGGTAAATATAACCTTAACCAAGTGATGAAGGTTGATGTCACCATTGATATTGTGTGGATATTGTATACCCCTAATGTGATGTGGTGAGAAGAATACTACTTCACCTCTATGGTATGCTTCACAAATATCCATAATCCATTTTAATCAGAAAAATATCATATAAACCCAGACTGGGGACATTCTAGGGATACTTGGCCTGTATTCCTCCAGACTATCAAGGTCATGAGAAACAAGGAAAGCCTAAAAGGCTGTTACAGACCAGAGGAGACTAAGGACATATGACAACTAAATGCAGTGTGGTATTCTAGATTGGGTCCTGGGACTGCAAGAGGACATTAATGGAAAAACTGGTGAAATACAAATAAAGTCTGGAGTTTAATTAATAGTTTTATACTAAGATCAGCTTTATACTGTTTCATATGTGCCTTGGTAACATGAGATGTTAACAGTGGAGGAAACAGGGTGGGAGGTACGGGAACTCTCTATACTATCTTTGCAACTTTTCTCTAAATACAAAATTATAACAAAATTTAAAAATGTATAGAATGAATAAGTAAATAAAAATATAAATAGTTGGAGATTTAACAGGGTAATACAGATTTATGTTTTAAAAACCAGAGTACGGTAGGATGAAAAGTAGAAATTCCCTCCTCTGACTGGGAACTCCAAGCCTACCCCATTCTAATAGCACGGGTAAATAGCTTAACAGTTTGGCATGTGTTTTCCCTGATATTTTTATGATGTATAGATACGTATTTTGAATATGGAACCTTGCTTTTCATTCTGTCCTGTGGGTTATATTTTGTCTACTAAACCGTAAATATTGAACTTGGTTTTCAGACATAATATAGTGATTTTCCAGGTTATTTTTAAATGTTTGTGAGAGAGTAGTGTTTCCACAAAGGTATTAAACCATTGAATCTACATCTTACTTTATTTTTAAGCATTTTAGATGTACATCTTTCTTTCTTTCTTTCTTTTTTTTTTTTTTTTTTGAGATGCAGTCTCACTCTGTTGCCCAGGCTGGAGTGCAATGCCGTGATCTCGGCTCGCTGCAACCTCAGTGTCCTGAGTTCAAGTGATTTTCCTGCTTCATCCTCCCGAGTAGCTGGGATTACAGATTCGTGCCACCATGCCCAACTAATTTTTGTATTTTTAGTAGTGATGTGTTTTTACCATGTTGGCCAGCATGGTCTCCATCTCTTGACCTTGTGATCTACCCACCTCGGCCTCCCGAAGTGCTGGGATTATAGGTGTGAGCCATCACACCCTGCCTCGATGTACATCTTACAGATGTTAAATAGTTTTTCCTTTCTTTCTTCTAACCTAGAGGTCTAAAATAATCATTTAGGTGTTCCTAAATTTTTATTATATTAGTCAAAATTATTACCTAGCCCAGGCGTGGTGGCTCATGTCTATAATCCTAGCACGTCAGGAGGCTGAGGCAGGTGGATCACCTGAGGTCAGAAGTTCGAGACCAGCCTGGCCAACATGGTGAAACCCTGTCTCTACAATACAAAATTAGCTGGGTGTGGTGGCACACACCTCTAGTCCCAGCTATTTGACAGGCTGAGGCAGGAGAATCACTTGAACCCTGGAGGCGGAGGCTGCAGCGAGTTGAGATGGCCTCACTGCACAGCCTGGACAAGATAGAGCAAGACTCCAGCTAAAAAAAAATTATTACCTGCTCTGTTCTAAAAATTTGGAATGGTACATTTTTAGTAAATACTAAGAAAAGAAATGTATTAATCTTTAAATAAATAGAATTATGTAAGATGTTGCTAGTTGACCATAACTTTGTTGATGAATGCTATCTAGCTGAAGTTGTTAGTGACAGAAATTGAATATATATGTGTGTGTGTGCATGTGTGTGTATACACACTACAATTATACCTATAAAATTTAAAAGCATTAGTTTGCTACTGGCTCAGACAGGATAAGAATGGTAAACACTGATTATTTGATCTCATATTCAAATAAATTACTAGTGTAATAATTATAGGTTTTCTTTACTTTTCATTTCTCCTTATAACAGGCAAAGCTGAGATTTGAGCTTGGGTCTGTCTCCAATACTCCCATGTCCACTGGGTAGCCCTGCTATAGAAGCTATAGAGAGTTTCACAGCTGTGGGCACTAGTTTTGTGCAGTCTTGGGGGACTGTGTGTGGGGGTGGGTTGGGGGCAGGTATTTAGGCCCTTTCTCCTTTCTAGCCAGTTCTCTCTCATTCTTAGCCCAGATTTTAACAGTCCCTCATTGACTAGCTTCACTGTGCCTTTCCCAACCTCTCATTTCTTTTTTTTTTTCAGTTTTATTTTTAATTTATACAATAACTATACATATTTTTAGGGTACATTGTGATGTTTCAATATAAGTATGCATTGTGTACTGTTCAAATCAGGGTATTTAATGCATCCATCATCTCAAATGTTTATAATTTCCTTGTGGTAAGAACATTCAAAATCTTTTCTTCTAATTATTAGGAAATATACAAGATTCTATAGTCACTGTACTGTGCAATAGAATACCAGAACTTCCTCCTTTCATGTAACTCTCATTTTACACACCTTGACCAATCTCTCTCCATCTTTCCCTGCTTCTTTCTGTCCTCAGACTCTGGTAATCACCATCCTATGCTGTACTTCTATGAGACCAGCTTTCTTAGATTCCACAAATGAGTGTGATCATGTGGTATTTGTCTTTCTGAGCCTGGCTTACTTCACTTAACAATGCCCTTCAGGTTCATCTATATTGCTGAAAATGACAAGATTTCATTTTTAATGGCTGAATAATATTCCATTGTGTATGTATGCTACATGTCTTTATTCATCCATTGATGGACAGTTAGGTTCATTCCGTGTCTTGGCTATTGTGAATAGTGATACAATAAACATGGGAGTGCAGATGTCTCTTTGACATACTGATTTCATTTCATTTAGATGAACACCCAGTAGTGGAATTGCTGGAATGGTAGTTCTATTTTTAAGTTTTTGAGGAACTTCCATACTGTTTTCCATAATGGCTGTGCTAATTTATTTTCCTACCAACAGTGTATCAGGGTTTCCTTTCTCCACAGTCATACCAGCATTTGCTATTTTTTGTCTTTTTGATAATAGCCATTCTAGTTGGAGTCCCATTTCTCCACCAATGGCTGGCATTTCCCTATAAAGAAAAGTGAAGCTAAGTGATAGGAATCCCTTCTGTGTCCTCCCTCCTTGGTACAAACCTACAAATTGGTACACTCTTATTTACCTCCTCTCTCTGGGGTTTTATAAAAAGTGGAAAAATATTGTTAAAAATATGGATTTTCGTAGGGAAAAGTACCTGTTCCCTGTTCTGCCTCTATAGCGGTGTGACTTTGGACAATTTACTTAAAACTTGCTACCCCATTCTGTGAAACGGGGATAATTATATGACCTAACAGGCAGTATTAAAAGATAATGCAGGTGAAGTCTGTTTAGCATGGTGTCTGGCACAATAAGTGCCTGGCTAAGCAACAATGATAATTTCTTTCTGTTCAAATTCAACCCATCTTCTAGGGCTTACCCAGATCTGAAACTTCTCCTATTGCTCTGGCTCTTTCCTCGATCTATAAGTATACTTAAATCGTTTTTTCAGCCCTCCCTTGATCTTGTGTTCATTTCTTATCATTATTCCATTTATCTTTCTTGTAATCAAGCTTTTTGACCTAGTGGGATACTCTGCTTCACTTTAAGTCAGCTTGTAGACTAAAGCAATCCAGATTTCATGCCCACTTAACACTGAAACTGTTGTCATAAGGTTGCCAGTAGGACCCCCTGAAGTGGACAGGTGCTTCTGTTTGCCTAGTGTCCTTTTTCTTTCTGACAGCATGGCATCCCAGGGAGCTGCCCTCCTCTGTGAATCTTGGTATAACTGTCAGTTCAGGTGTCCTGCTGTCTCCCAGCCCAGGGGTGGACATATGACCCTGAGTCAGGCCAAGTAGACAAGTTAGGGGAATGACAGATGGTGACATTTCTTTCTTGCTACCCGAGTCCTCCTGGACATCCTCATTTCCTGTCCTTTCTATGGACTAATTCTTTGATTTTTTTTTTTTTTGAGTCTGTGATCTACCTCATATTCCTTCAACACATTTCTTTTTATGTACCTTAGACAGCTGTGTTGCTTACAGCCGAAGGATTCTAACTTATATAAGCTATAATTGGTAAATTAAAGGGAAACATTTCAATACTGATATAATTTGTTTTCTGATACTATAGACCACATCATCCTTCTGTTCTTGGATATAAATCCTTCAATGATGTGCAGTTTTGGTTCTTTTCTTAATTCTCTACCTGACTATTCTTAGTTCCACCCCACTCCAAGCCCCACCATATAAATGTTTGTTCCCTAAGTTTTGTCTCTTGGCCTTGTTCTCATGCTATCCCAGGAGTTCTTGAATTGTGCCACAGACCCTCTGGCAGGAGGGGGAGGCTTCTGAATCCCTCCACTGTTTCTAAATGTTTTGAATGAAATGCATAGGATGACAAAAAATCAAAATATGCTGAAATGAAATTACAAAAATATTTTTAAAAATTGTGATGTAGTAATATGTGTGCTTTTTAATTAACATAATAGACAAGATCTAGTGGTAGGCCTAATAACTACCATACTTTTGAAGCAATAATGAGTATAAATGCTATTTCAAAATATCTTTAATAACTAATGTAATATGAAAATATCTGACATATTCTATTGGTGATCTGGCCTCCCAAAGTGCTAGAATTATAGGTGTGAGCCACCATACCTGGCATGTATTGTGATTTAATCACAAGTGCTGCTGATACTTCTTTGACTCGTTTCCTATATTTATAATTGAGAGAAATTTCAGTTCATGAAAACGAGAACGTAATTTTTTCCCCATTCATGTTCCCAGACTTCCTGCATTCTATCCACAGAATCCTCAGAAGTCTTAGGACTCTAGGTGAAGAATTTCTGCCTAAGTCCCCTGCTTAGGGTTTCTCATTCATACCAGGGCTTGCTCCTACTATCTATGTCTTGAGGACTCACAGGTTTATACCCCTAGCTTGGACGTCTATATACAGAGACCTTCCTTTGTTTGTCTCATAGGCATCTCCCACTCTACATGTCTACCCCTGAATTTCCTTCTTACATTTCTTCTTCTTGGTGGTTTCTCATCTGTCATCTGCTCTGTGGTTAACTTCCAATATTGTTCCCTTCAGTACACCCTTAATACTGCTGCCAGAATAATTCTAAAAATCTTATAGGTTCTAAAATCTGGGTGTATCATTTCCTTACATAAGATTCTTCAGTGACTCTCCTTTGCCTACACGTTGAAATTCAAAGTTCATTGTATGTCATAAAAAGCCCTCCACAGGCAATGTGATGGGTTCCATCTCTTGCCACTTTCCTCTTTCCATTCTCCCTTTACTCGATACCTTCTGCTTGCACAACTTGCTTTAATCATTTAAACATGTTTAAACTTTTTGAATATCCCTTGATTTTTCATGCCATATACCTCTGCATAGGCTATTTATTGTATGCCCTAGCCTTGCTCACTTGCCAATTTATACTCATCTATCAAGATGAGCCCGAGTGCTGTCTCCTAGGGGAACTTCTCTGATGCCTCATGTAGAGTTGACCCTCCTTCTTCATTCCCATGCTTGAACCTGACATATGCCTCTAGTAAAGTTCATATTACAGTGAATTGCAATCATGTATTCATATATTTCTCTTTTCCACTAAAGTATAAAATTATTGAGGAAAAGAATCATATTCTCTTTATTTATATATAATAGGAACTCTTACTATATATAGTCATTGTTACCCACAAATATTTTTGACATATTTAGAGTTATAAAAAATCACTATCATATAGTTCACACAGAGGGTACATTTGTTTTAAGGATGAGAGCAAATTAATGAGTCTCTTTCATTATGAATTTAGGACAAATTTTTAGCCTTATTGTGTAAAATAATTGGACTTTTTTAGTGGAAAAACTAGGTCAAGGAACTGTTGCTGTGGAGAGAAAATGAAAATGTAGACATCTTTAAAAAGCTGGTATGAGTTTCTATATATGAAAACTCAACCATGTCTGTTTTAAGATTGTTGTTTAGCTAGATATAGTGGAAACTCTTCGAGAAATAGCCAGAAAAGACAAGAATATTTGCAAATCTTTACTGTGTTCTGATGTTTAAAAACTTAAAGATAGAATTAGTGAATAGAAGACAATCTTACAGCATAAAATCAAATCATGGCTGCTACTAACCCATGTGGCACCTATATGAAAATTAGAAAAAGACATTCCTTTCTTGAAACACCTAACATCCACCTTTACTAAATAGTCATAATAGATTGACTTAATTGGAATAGGATACTTTCAACTGCCATCTTCTGGAAAGTCACACTAATAAATATGCAAATCTGTGGTATTTGTGATATGAAGGACACCCATTGGTAGTGGTGCCCATGTGTAATGCACAACCTGCATTGCAGCATCTATGACTGCCTTAGCCAGGGGATGGAGCATTCTCTTCTTTTATGTGGTTTTGTTACCAGTTATTTATTGTTCAAATGATAGTGAAGGTTTTCAGTTAAAAAAGAAAAAGTACCAACTGCACTTTACTGAGAGGGAGAAGAAGTTAACTTTCAGCATATCCAGGTGACTCTGAAACCACATCCAGATGATTGTGTCCTACAGAATGGAAAGGGGGCATCAAAAAGCACTATGTTTAGGCTGTTGCTTTCTTAGCTTGAAAAGTATTAAAGCCTCAAGGGTTCTGAAACATCGTGTTTGTTAGCTATGGCTCCACAGAGGGTATACCTTCAGCTCTCTACTTACTATTCTGGAACTCTGGGATATATTCCCAATTACAAATTTTACGGCTGTGATAAAGCACCAAAGGTTGTGGCTAGAATTTGGTTTTTGCCACTTGTTAGCCTTGCTTAGTTCAGAACTTGGAATCCCTATTCTTATGCAAATCCTGTGATTGATACTCAACATATAAAGCCAAAAACTGTTTGTTCTCTGCATAAAAATGAACTCTTGCTTATTTTCTTATAAAGAATGAAGTTTTAGATCTAAAGGAATTTGGATATACTTTGTTTCTCTTGTTTTTTCCCCTCTGTATTTGGTTTTTGACCTGTGCTGAATGGGAGGTTAGGTACGCAGTGAGTGCAGTTTGCTCTAGGTGTAGTCTGGTTTTTAGCCTCTCAAGAGGACTGTCATAACAGGATAGCCATGATTCCAGTAACACTGGAAGGTGGATGAAACATTCTGAGCATAGGTGCAGGCTGTAGGTGGGCTTGCTTACTTTGGAGCTAGCATGGTGGGTGGGGTTCCCCAGGGGATAGTGAGAAGGGAGGGAAAACTTTGAGATGTGGATTAGATTAAAAGATACCTGCATCAGCATGAGAAGCCTACTGTCTAAGGATTAATCATCATGCTGGATGTATTTTCAATGTTAAGCAGATATGATAGAGATTTGAATCACTGTTAGACTGTTTGGCCTTAAAGCTCTGGTATAGCGCTGCATCAGAGCAGAGTAGACACCTGCTGAGGTTCCAGGTGCAGAAGAGGTCTGGAGAAATGAGCATCTGGAAGGCTGTTCCCAAAGTCAGGGTTGGCTCAGAGACTGGCCTTAGATGGATGTAGGCTTCCTTCCATGACAAAAATTCAGCTAACACATTGGATTCTAAGTGCTGGGTGGGATTAAAAGGTACATAACAACTATAAAATAAAGTAGGATGAACTGAGTGTTATAGTAGAATTTTTGAACAAAAAAATTTTGAGGAAGTACAGGATAAAGAACAATTTATCCTACTGAGAGGAGCCTTCTCCAAAAAGTTGGTCTTTAAAAATGAACATTTTTTTCTGTTTCTGATTTTTGAAGAAAAACATGCTAAATTAAAAAAAAATTTAAATAGGAGTGTAAAATACATATAAAAAGCAGAAAAAGAAAAGGCATACTTTAAACTTTTTATTTTGAAATGATTTTAGATTTATGAAAGAGTTATAAAACTAATAATGAATGCTCTCATATGTACCCTTCACCCATCTTCCTTTAATTTTGGCATAGACATAATCATGGTATGTTTATCAAAACTAAGAAATTAATATTAATACATTACTATTAACTACTGTATAGACTTCTTTTTTTTCCATTAATACCCTCTTTTCTGTTCCAGTATCCAATCCAGAGTCCTACACTGCATTTAGTCATCCTATGTACTTAGTTTCTTCAAGTTCGTAGTTTATGGTAATTTGTCTGTCTTTCCTTGTCTTTTTTTTTTTTCTTTGAATAGAGACAGGGTTTCACCATGTTTGTCAGGCTGGTTTTGAACTCCTAACCTTGTGATCTGCCAGCCTCAGCCTCCCAAAGTGCTAAGATTACAGGCATGAACCACCGTGCCCGGCCTTTTCCTTGTCTTTTATGACTTTCACACTTTTGAAGACTAATGGTCAGGTATTTTGTAAAATGTCCCTCAATTTGAGTCTGTCTTGTGTTTCCTCCTGTATAGGCTGATGTTACCAGTTTTCAGGAGAGTATCACAAAAGTGATGTACCTTTCTCATCATTTTCTATTAGAGGGCTTGTGATAGCCATAGAACAGATCCCTGGTGATTTTAACCTTGATCACATGGTAAACATGGTATTTGTCATTATAATTCATATTTTTCCCATTCTGTGATCTGTCCCTTAGAAGCAAGTCACTAAGTTCAGTTGCACTTAAGGGGAGAGAAATTAAGTTCTACCTATTGGAGGGAGGTCTATCAAAGAATGTGTGGATGCTTGTTAAAATCATCATAGTCATTAGTAAATCTAGGGTAGATATTTTAGGCTATGAAATTACCCTCTTTTTTTTCTCCTTCCCTCCCTCCATCCCTTCCTTCATTCCTTCCACAGAGTCTTGCTCTGTCACCTAAGCTGGAGTGCAGTGCACAATCTTGGCTCACTGCAACCTCCACCTCCTGGGTTCAAGCAATTCTCCTGCCTCAGCCTCCTGAGTAGCTGGGATTACAGGCGCCTGCCACCATACCCAGCTAATTTTGTGTCTTCAGTAGAGATAGGGTTTCACCATGTTGGCCAGGCTGGTCTTGAACTTTTGACCTCATGTGATCCACCCACCTGGGCCTCTCAAAGTGTTGGGATTACAGGCGTGAGCCACCGTGCCTGACATATTCTCTTTTTCCTAAAAATTTTACCCATCGATTGTAGCATTCATCAGTAGATCTTGCCTGTAGCAATCACCTGTCATATTGGTGATTTTCTATTTCCCTCATTCCCCTACATTTATTAATTGAACTTTTTTGTAAGGAATTTGTCACTACTGCATTTATTTATTCAGTCATTTATATCCATATAGACTCATGGATATTTATTTTATTCTTGAACTATACTTCAATGCTATGGTTATTTATTATTTAATACAGTGCTCAAATTGTTCCAGTTTTGGCCATTGAATGTGTTTGTGTGTGTGTGTCTGTGTGTCTGTGTCTGTGTCCGCGCACATGCGCAGCATTTTTTGAGACATGCTTTTGCTCTTTTGCCCGGGCTGGAATGCAGTGGCATGATCACAACTCACTGTAGCCTCAAGCTCCTGGGCTCAAGTGATATTCTCCTTTCAGCCTCCTGAGTGTTTGGGACTATAATCATGTGCCACCATGCCTAATTTAAAAAAAAAAATGTTTTTGTAGAGATGGGGGTCTCACTATATTGCCCAGGCTAGTTCCAAACTCCTGGGGTCAAGTGATCCTTCCACCTCAGCCTCCCAAAGTACTGGGATTACAGATGTGAGCCAGGCCTGAATATATATACATGAGAAGCTGTGGAGGGTCATTTTAGACTGAAGGGGTGGAACCTAGTGAGATCAAGGAATCAGTGTAAGGCTCTGCTATAAATGGCATAGGATAAGGGGAATGTGGAGGGTAGGGATAGTGAAAAACAGAGTTCAGGAGGCCAGTGCTGGAAAGGAGGCAGCAAACAGGCAAAGTGGTAGCTGTTTCAAAGCACAGTAACTAGTGAATCAGGGACCATTAAAGGGAGGCCAATTAGTTTTTTGTCTTGGATTTTGCTAAGTATGATGTGAGGGAGTAATTAGCTTTCTTCATTGCCTCTGAAATCTTTCTCCTTCCTGTAGGGGATATTTCTACCTGCAGTTATGATTAGAATTGAATTTGTGTTGGTTTTTATTAAAGTTACTTTGCACGTTATAAGGCTCTATCCCAACAGAGACCAGAGCTCACTTAGGCTACAGGAAAAATCATTAGATTTCTGTTTGTTCATTTATTATCAGTTGATTGGTCTTTCCCATTCATTGAGGGTCAGTGGTGTATTGCCATCCTTCAGTGCTTAAAAAGGGCTCCTTCCTGTTGTGCAGGCTTATTGTTGAATTATATGTTAGTTGGGGGTGCTCTGGTGCTGAGTGAGTGCAGGAACTTGGGCAAGTCTTTTCTCTGAATTTTTATTCTTCAGCATTGAAATGGAAATAATTTGCCTACCTCTCAGGTTTGTTATAAGAAATGATTGATTTTAAATGATTACCTAGCACAGTGCTTGGCCTATTTGAGGTATTCAGGAAATGCTATGAGAATCAGACTAGAACTGAGAGGTTCCTTGAAGAATTGTCTAGTCTTTCCCTCTACCTGTGGACCAGTGAGTGTCCCCAGGCCTCACGTTAAATGTTTTATATTTTCTTTTTGCATAATTCCAGTCAGGAAGACTCCACAACTATCTCCAGCAGTGAGTTTATTAAGAACCTCCTATATGTCAGTACGACATGACTTGTCTTGTGTGCATTACAAAGATAAATAAAGTATATAATGGGTGTCAGTGAGTTTACAGTACTTTTAAGGGATACAGGGTTATAGACAGAATTAAAATATAGCACATTAATACAAAGTAATATGGGTACATTGTGAAAGAAGCAAATGAACTCTGTTAGACTCAGGGAAAGCTTCAGAGAGAAGGCAACATTTGAGCTGGACTCTTATCCCAAATAGTAATTTTCCAAGAAAATGTATATGTTTGAGGAGGAAAGGGAATAGACTAGTGGTAGTGATATTCCAGGCAGGATGAACAGCACATGTAAAGGCATGGAAGCATGAGCAAACATGGCATGTACCAGCTGGTGGAACTGAGGTATTAGGTAAATAAGTAGCTGGTGGGAACAGGCAAGTCACAGAGAGGAGGTAGGACATGGGACTGGAGAGGTGAGTTGGAGCCATCCTAAGAAGTTAAGACTTTATCCTATTGAATAGGGAAGTTACACAATCAGATCCATGTTTTAAAAAAATCACTTTTTCGACAACTTGAAAGATCAGTCAGTTGGGGGAGGGCTGAAAGTGGGCAATGTTATAGGTCAGGTGAGAAAAGACAAGGGCTGACCTGAGACTGTGACTGTGGAGCTGGAGAGCAGAAAAGAGAGTCAGTATTTCTGAGGTGTAAGTCAAGACTTCAGTCCAAGTAGGACCTAAAAGGATGAGCCAAAGATGACTTTGGGGTTTGTAGCTTTTGCTCCTCTGGGCACTGGAGCTACAGAGAGAAAACACATGTTCTCTCCCTTACAGAATCTACTTCACTTATGATTAAGCAGAAGCACAAAAACAAACTAACAAATAAAACCCCTACCAATAACTGACCATATAATGTGTGCCTTGGGTGGTCAGTTAACCCTCTTACTACTGATCCCAGGTTGACTGTGTACTAAGTGCTGTGAAAACACAGGAAAGCAAGCATTTAAGTCTACCAGAGGGAGTAGAGGAAGGTTTCACAGCAGAGGTGTGTATTAGTCAGGGTTCTCTAGAGGGACAGGACTAATAGGATGGATGTATATATGAAGGGGAGTTTACTAAGGAATATGGGCTCACGCAGTCACAAGGTGAAGTCTCATAATAGGCTGTCTGCAAGCTGAGAGCAAGGAAGCCAGTTTGAGTCCCAAAATCCCAAAGATAGGAAAGCTGACAGTGTAGCATGCCATCTGTAGCCGAAAGCCCAAGAGCCACCGGCAAACGACGGTGTAAGTCCAAGAGTCCAGAAAGCTGAAGGACTTGGAGTCTGATGTTCAAGGGCAGGAAGTATCTAGTACTGGAGAAAGATGAAGGCCAGAAGACGCAGCAAGTCTGCTCTTTCCACCTTTTTCTGCCTGCTTTATTCTATCTGTGCTGGTAGCTAATTAAATGGTGCCCACTCAGACTAAGGGTGGGTCTGCCTTTCCCAGTCCACTGACTCAAATGTTAATCTGCTTTGGCAGCACTCTCACAGACACACCCAAGAACAATACTTTGCATCCTTCAATCCAATCAACTTGACAGTATTAACCATCACAACATACCATCTGAGCTTCAACTGAAAAGGTGAATAGGTGGTTGCTAGGGAGAGAAGAGGGCAGTGGGCATTTATTCCATGGTGAGGGAGTAACATTTGTATAGGAAAGAAAGTAATGGAAGGAGATGGATTGTAAAGGAATTAGCTGGTTTCCCCCATTAAGTTTTAAGAAGGATGAAGTCAGGGGCTGTGTCTCTCACTCTGTGTCAGATCTCCTGTCTGAGTGGTAGGAGTGAGAACAGGCAAAGTAAGAGTGGAGTGGTAAGCTGCTTTATACTCGGGTGAGGATGTAGACACGATGAATCTGGATTGCTTTTTGTAAAAGCTGAGCAGAAAAAGGAAGGAATGAAAAAGAAGGCAGGTTTTGGGGGAAAATAAATTGATGTAAAAAATGAAATGGTTTTGGACCCGTTCATTATAGTACTTTCTGGGATTCTTCTAGCTATTGATACAGAGAAGATTCCATTGTAACTTTGTATTACATTTTACCATAACCAGGACCACTGGAGAATTTGATTGGCTTGTAGACTGTGGTTGCTGCTGGTGGGCAGGGGCAGAGTAGTCTGTCCAACAATAGGCTGGCAGCTGTAATGTCAGTGCTCCTCAGTTCCCTACCCAAACTGTTGAAAGAGGGGTGGTGGTAAGAGGGAGTGGGATTATTTTGGTGAATCTATAATTAAATGCTTATCTCTTTGTCTAAGGTAAATTGTCATAATTTTTTTGATCTTTCACATTGGAGGTATTTTTCAGTCTTTTGTTTACTTAGACCACATCCTCCTTCTCCACTCCAATAGTAACCATCCCGCCCCTACTGAAGTGTAGATGTTTCAAGGAAAGGAGATAAGATTTTCATTCCAAAGAAAAATCTTGAGGAGAAGGATTTTTAAATCATTTCTCACAGTTTATATTCTAGAAGTCCCAACTAGGAAGACTACTTTTTTAGATGACAGTTGACAACATGAACAGCAAATCATGACAGCTACATTGAGGTCCCAGTCAGAATGTTTCTGTTTTATTTGTTGCTAACTGGTAGATTTACTTGCCAGAGTTGCTTTGATTCTGGAATCAGGCATGTAATTTATAAGAAAAGAGTTAATGATGAAATTATAGATAATAATAGAATCAGGGATTGGCTTAGAAATTAGCTAGACCCTAGACCAACTCCCTTACTTTACATAAGAAGAAGCTGACACTCAAAGGGTCTAAGCTGTGTGCCCAAGTTAGCATATTGAAACAAGGTAAGCTTTCACTGACTCCCCACCTGGACTTCCTCACTGTTCACCTGATGCTACAGATGACAGGACACAGTGCCATGTTGTCTAATTGCTTCCAGTGTTAGTCTTATCTTTCCCGTGATTTCCTGGGCTACAGGATGGCAGTAACTGTGTCAAGTGAGTCACATCTGGACAATAAAGTTACTTTATCTAATGATTAAGTCATAGGAGAGAAGGAGAGAGATTCTCCAATTAGGAGTCTAGAATGCATTTCCACACTGTGTCTTTATGCTGGGTCTCTCCCTTTTGTACAGCACTGACAGGAACACTTGCCATTGAAGGTAGCTGATGTCTCACAAGGACTTACTGACAGCCCCAGGAGCTGTCAAGCATTTCTTTGGAAACGACCATATAATATGTGCTTTGGGTGGTCAGTTAAACCCTCTTGGTTACTGATCCCAATTCTTTCCTATTTGTATAACCTCCTCTGAATAGCTTCCCTCTGCTGCCCTGGCCCCCAGGGACCACATTCTCTTCCTGTACTGTAATCTCTCATGGGTACCACTCCTGGGCCACTTCTACCCAGGCCGACTGTCAGAAGGGCCTCTGTTCTCTCAGCAACCAGTCCAAACCTTTGTCTCAACCCTCCCCCCCATTATCTCACCTCCCCACTTCTCCTGGAGGAAGACCATGCCCTCTACTTCACCAAGCAGCTTTTGATCATTGAGTGAGAACATCTCAGCTTCCAGGCTGACCCAGACTTGGTAACTACCATTTTTACCTATTATTTCCTTCTTTCTTAGGGGACAGGTGTCACTGTCCTGTTTACAGTTAATCCACCCCTCTCCCACTTCCTGGGGTTTTTGCCCACTGGTTAAACCCTTTTCTACTGTTTGTGTCTTCAAACCTCTCTTTTTCTTTATTAGTCCTGACCCTTAAGATGTAAACCCTCTCATGGTTTCTCCCACTAAGATAAACAAATGGATAGGCAAAACCACACTCTAATTAAATAGCAACCCATTGTTCCTATCTTTCCCCCACCACCATTTCCTCTCTTTCCTACCCTTCCTTGTTTGCACCCCCTCCATGAAGAGAGCCACCTGTGCTCAGGCCCTATGCCATCGCTCCCCTGTTCATCCTGTCACTGCCCATTTGCAGTGAGCTGATGCCTGATAGACAGACTTCATTATTTTATTAGCTAACAAGTCCTCCTTCACTTAGAACACTACATTTGAACTAAGCTTCATGCTGAGGATTCCTGGGAGTTAATTCTTTGTGGGGGAGTCCCTCATGGGGCAAAAGTCTCCTCCAGATGGGTTCCCAGACTGTGTGCTGATAGCCTGTCTCCTACACCACCCAGTGACTGATAGTGACTGTGATTGCAGTGGGTTGTGGGGGAAGGCTGTGATCCTTGGCAGATATTCTCTGACTTCAGTCCAAGGTCTTTAGAAAACCATTGTGAGAGTAAGGCAATCTGGCCTGAGAACCAAGCCCTCTAATGTTGACTTTAACTGGCATTGCATATTTTATCTCTTGCTGTGCTCCTTTGCTAACTAGAGAGTGAAATATTTCTCTCTTTGTATTTGGATTTGAAAATGCTCTGCTTGTGTGTGTGTGTGTGTGTGTGTGTGTGTGTGTGTGTGTGTGTGTTTGTATTGGGAAGTAGTGGTGGAACGTGATATGGTCATCAAAGCTGTGAAAAGCATTTTCATTTATGTTTAGCCAAAATATTGATTAGAAAAATTGAGGTGTTCAAATCTGAGATTTGTCCCCTCAGAGAAAGAGAGACTTAATGCAAGGTCAGAGGAGACTTAGCACAGCTCAGAGGAGGCTGGGGAAATAAGTTCCAGGGCATACTCCAGCATGGTTTTATAAACCAGCCAACATCCCTCTTCGTGAAGATGTGGAGTAAGTTCTTGAAAAGGGCCTGCGTGATTGTCCAACATGAGGGCATTATAAAATTCCTTATTGCAGGCTGCTCCAGTTCAGACCATGAATTATTCAAAAGGTGTTTTGGAAGCCCTCCTGGGAACAGTGGTCTACTACCCTGGACTGACTCTCATGAATGAGAGAAGCCCACTCACTTCTTGGAATTTCAGAGCTGGGAAATTATTTTTTGTTCCACTAAGTCAACAAAACAACAGAGCCTCCAAAACATAAATCAGTATCATCAGTTTTCCTCCTGGCGTCTTAACCCAGGGCTCAATAATTCATGCACTTCTACACCGGTGACTCAAAGCATGAGTTAAGAATATGAAGTCGTTAGAAGTGTTCATGCTCATAGAATTAAATGGATGTCAACTCCATCTCCTTGCTTTTTTAAAAAAAATTATTAATTGTTCAGGAGCTAAGTTTATAAACATAAGCATTATCAAATAGTACTTATTTTGAAAAAGATTGGATCTTTCTTTTCAGCTAGGATTAAAGTGAACAGATTTGTCTTTTTCTTTGTTACTTTTAAAAGTTGATTGCTGATTTCAATATCTATTTGTACATTTTTATTGTAAACAGGAATGGATTGCCATCAACTGCATTTTTATGATTCGCATTTTCTCTTCAGCGACTACATCACCATTAGTAGCCTGCTTACTAAGCCTTCCTTTTTGTTCTACTTGATCCAGCCTATTTTCCTTCATAGACATGTGGAATAGGGACAGGATGAATTCCCAGCTAGCTCAGTGAGGTATGCCCTGGGGCCTTTTTTGGATTTCCTTTCCAATCTGACCAAGCTGCTTAGCTACTTCAGCTTTTTACTACTAAAAATAGTCCAACTTCACATCTCTACCAACTCACAGTTTGGCCTATTGTGAATGCCTCTGGAGACAGGAAACTCAGTGCCTCATAGACAACACATTTACCTTCAGGTAGCTTTGACTATTAAAAAGCCCAAACTTCTTGTCTTCGAATTTCCTTCTGTTGGTCCTGCCAGAGAATCATACGAAACGTGTTTAATCTTTTCTTTTTTTCTAGAAATTTGAAGGCAGTTCATCCCTCATTTCTTCTCTCTCTCTCTCTCATCTCCATTTCTGGTTAGCACTCTATTAATCCTCCTGATTCTTTTCTCTGAGGAGGCAGGAGCTATGTTACCTTAACACATAGTACCTAGAACTTAACATAATCCATTGCAGAGTAAGGGAGGACTGTCATCCCATTTTATCTTTATATTGTACCTTTAAGATCATATCAGCCTATTTCATTAATTCAGCAGTTATTTATTAATTGTGTCTTAGGTGGTGGACATTGTACTGGGTGCTGGAAGTATGTGTAAGTGTGATCACAGAATAAACAGACTACCGGAGTGAGAGACCAAAAATTGTTAACTGTAAAGTATGGTGAGTATTAGTCCAGGAGAAGTGCAGAGTGATGTGGGCATACACAGTGGGAGGACATTTCCTAACTAGAAGGTTGGGGAAGGCCTCCCAAAGGAAGTGACTTTAAAGGAATTAGGCAGGAGATTGGGGGATCTAGAGGTGGAGGTGGGGGTGGGGGCGGGAAGGAGGAACATGTGCCAACATATGCAAAGGACTAGAAGTGAGAAAGTAACAGAATACAGTACAATCTGACTGAAAATTAGACTGTGAATAGAGGGCAGAGATGAAGTTGGATAGATAGGCAGTACCCAAGCTGTAGACTTCTTACAAGCTAATTATTCAACCTGTGTTTGAGCACCTACTATGTTCTAGGTGCTATTATGTGCCCTGGGGTTTTGTTGTTATCAAATAAGACCAGATAATCCCTGCCTTCATGGAACTTACAGTTTAGTGGATATTAAGAAGTTTTTAAAAATGCTGAATAAATGTGGGCTTTAAGGACAGCGATAAGCCACTGAAAGGGTTAAGTGGGGGAGAGATGTGGTTAGAATCATGCTCTTTAAAGATAGGCATATAATTTCACTCAGTGAAGGCACTTTTGAGAATGAATGGGCTTTATTAATAATTATTCTGGGACATTTGGCATAAACTGGGAACATCAGGAAAGATGGACACTCTTTTCAAATGTGGTTAAAAACCAGAGGAAAGCAAGACTGAAGGCAGAGATTGGCCATTGCAGGGACCCAGATGAAAGATAGCCAGGACTGCTACCAAGATATGCAGTGAGGTGGATGGAAGTGAATGGACCTGAGAAGTGCTTAGAGGAGAGACCTGTTGTCCACAATAAGCAAGGAACAATTAGAAAAAACCTCCTTTTAAATTGATAAAGACCCAGAAACCAGTAACTGCTAGACAATGTCATTAGATCTGTTGCAGGTTTCCTGTTTTCCATTATCTTTTTCACATCATAATCAACTTAATTAAAATCTTTGATAAAACTAGGTAGGTATACTATGGATTACATTTTCTAAACTGTTAATTTAGCAAACTTGTTAAAAATAAAGAAGTAGGAGGTAGTTAACCTGACACAACTTATTCACAGTGATCATCCTTTTGATCCTGGATCACTGTTTCCTTCCAAGTGCTGGCCTGTGGTTAGTGCATAGTACAATTAAATTCATTTAAAGAATCTTTTCCTCAACAGGTGTGGGAGAAAACAATCCATTTTAAGCACTGTGTTTATTCCTTTAGTAGCTGGCTTGCTCCAAATATAAATAACAGTTATTTTTGTAATTCTCCATGATTTAAACAAAACAAATTATCTAACTTACTGTTAAATCATAACCTTCTTGGGAGGCCGAGGTGGGCGGATCAACTGAGGTCAGGAGCTCGAGACCAGCCTAGCCAACATGGTGAAACCCTGTCTCTACTAAAAATACAAAAATTAGCCAGATGTGGTGGCAGACACTTGTAATCCCAGCTACTTGGGAAGCTGAGGCAGGAAAATCACTTGAACGCAGGAGGCAGAGGTTGCAGTGAGCTGAGACTATGCCATTGCACCACAACCTGAGCAACAAGAGCGAAACCCCATCTCAAAAAAAGAAAAACAATCATAACCCCCTAAAGCAGCTTAACATGTGGCCATTACATGACCGTTATTTCTAAGTCAGTATGTTGTGTTCCACTTTGGCTGTATGATGCTTGGCATTTGCAGGACAGGATCAGAGGTTCTGAAACACCTGCCATCTGTCAAGAGAAGACCTGGTAAAAGAAAGACTGTTGACAAATTAGCACAAACCAGAAGCTGCTGTTGGGAAAGAAGCTTAGTGGTTTCCCTAATGGGAGGAGCATCACCTTCATACAGAAGGAATAAGCTTTCTTGGTCCTTAGCCAGCATCAGTTTATGCCTTATAAAGATGGTGCTATTGATCTAATGATGTTCTAGGTTCTTAAGAGGAATGCTTATAAAAATGGTTGCTGAATGTCAAGTGCTATTTAAATGCTTAATTACAAGAAGTGAACACAAATAATGACCAAGTTTGATTCCCTACAAACCAGAACCGTTGTTCCTAATATGTGACCATTAGCAGAGCTCTGCAGTGTCTTTTATTGCACAATTCTGAGGCGCAGCCATTAATAACTTACTAACTGATCAGGGAAGAAACCAGTGGCTCTATTAGTTCTGGTGCATTGGAAGAAACACTGAGTAACTTGCATAAAATAAATCTTTTACTACACTGTAAACAATGGAGGGGTAGTTAATTCTCTTAAAGCTAAAAAAAAAATACTGTTAGAAAGGCTCTGAAAGTGATTGAAAGATCTTTTTGGGGTTAGTATTTTGTAGGTTTGTTGGCATGCAAATACTTGGGCAGATTTTAGTACTGGAGGGACCTGCCTCATTTGTTATATTTTCCGTTCATGATTGCTCTTTCCTTGTGTAAGAGGAAGAGGAGTGACTCATTATGACTCCTGGTTTTAATTTCAGCAGATTCCTGAAGATGCAAAACTGAGTCAACAAATCATCCTTTTAAAATTCACTCTGGTTGATTTCTTTTGAGGGATATTATTTGTTAGTTTAAATAGTAATACTGAGAAGTAGAGGAGTAAATATTAAACTATGGCAAGAGAACTTCAGAAATATGAAAATTAAGTCCTAAAAATAAATTCTTATCTTGTTTTCTATGACTGATAAACCATCATAAGCAAGATACATATATCACAACCCTAACCCCTAATGAATATTCATGAATTTTAGAGAGCCAGAACATGCATATGTAAAAAGTCACCTTATAATCTTTCTGAGAAAAGATAGGTAAATAAATAAAATGTAAACATAAAGACTACTCTTTGTTTTTATTTAAGCGTTAACATGTTTATATATTTGGGAGGCCAAGTTAGGAGGATCACTTAAGGCCAAGGGTTCGAGACTAGCCTGGGCAACACAGTGAGACCCCTGTCTCTACAAAAACAAAACAAACAAAAACAAAAGAATTAGCTGGGCATGGGGGTGCTCACCTGTAGTTCTAGTTACTCAGCAGGCTACAGCTGGGGGTTCACTTGAGCCCAGAAGTTTGAGGCTGCAGAGAGTAATGATCATTGCACTCCAGCCTGACAGAGGAAGACCCTGTTTCTAAATAAAATAAAATGATTGTATAAAAATTGGTGACATTGGTCTTCAATGGAGGGAAAAATCATGGGGAGTTGAAGTAGGTGAGGAAAGCTTTATGAAAAAGGTGGAATTAACTGTTGCGTTTTGAAGAATGAGCTGATAAGAGGAAGTTAGAAAGAGGCAGATACTTCAAATGTGGAGAATAGGAAGAACCAAGGTATAGCTTGGAGTCAAAGATTCCAGGTGAAGTGGGATGGAGTAGAAGCTCCTTAGGCAAGTCACTTACCTGATTTGAAGGGTGGTTTTCTCATCTGTAAGACATTAAGATTATAACTCTTTTCCCTCCTATTTCTCTTTCTCTCTCTACTTCTCTTTTCTTTCTTCTCTCCCTCTTCCTCTCTTTCTTTTCTCTTTCTCCTACACATATTTACTGAGTTCCTACTTTATTCCTTCACTGTACTGTGCCCTGGGGATGTAGAATGCGCCACAAGGGTCAGGACTTTGCAGAGGAGATGAACAAATAAACTGCCATACAGAAGGATGCACATAGTCCTGGGGAGTCTAGCTTGAGGAAGCACTGGCTAACAGGATGGGAACTGGGGAAAGCTAGTTATGCAAATCAAAATTGTAACCACTTTGTAAACACTAAGTGTTTATTAATGTAACATTTTTCTTTTATTTTGATGCATTCTTTGTGGGCTTCTGTGACTCTTCTGTAAAGGAGTTATGAGTCACTATTTAAGATTTTTATACCGAAATACACCATGAGCAGCCAGAGGAGGGGATATTTTAGTTTAGTAAAACTTGGACCAATGCCAATTTAATGGGTCAGATGTAGTGTTTCTAATGGGTGAGAAGTACAAGTCATCCAAATCCAATGGCTGTAACAATGAACTCTGAAAACCGTTATATATATATTTTTAACAGATTAAAGCTTCTTGATAATATAATTCTTTAAGACCACATTTAAAAAAAATTTAGAAGCTAGAGACAAAGTAGAGGAACTGGCAAGATTCAGAGTTTTGGAATCAAGCATTGAATTATTAACTGGTAAGAATTTTTCTAAAAACTCGAGGATGAGGAATTAGGACCCCCACAAGCAAAATAACATTACCTTTCTTTTCTTCTTTTTTTTTTTTTTATAGAGAGAGAGAGGCAGAAAGAGGAAGAGAGAGGGAGAGAGAGAAAGAGAGGGGGAGGGGGAGAAAGGGAGAGAGAAGGAGAGAGGGAGAGAGGGAGAGGGGGAGGGGGAGAGAGAGAGAGAGAGAAAGAGAGAGAGAGAGATTGATTGATCTACAGTGTTCTTGTAGTCATACATACACCTAACAAAAAATACTTGTCCTGCATTGTGTTCTGCCTTGTGGATCAAAGTAATTGAATGAGCCACAGAGGATGAGAATGGAATGAATAATGGAGGCCAAATTGTGTAATCACTGGTAAAGCAGGTTCTTTGAGTTGTTTTTTTTTTCTCTATTGTACATTTATTCTATTGTATTATTTTCAAGGAATAATTCAGTAATATGGCTCTTTGGCCTCTAGTTAAATGGTGTTTAGTGGAGAGGCCATGCTTGCCATTCTCTAAACTCCTTTAAAGGGATCATTGGGTTTCAGGGATTCTGCTCTACCTTCTCCTTCATGTGCAAAATTATCTCTAAGCAGAATTCACAGTTGTCTCAGAGAACCTGGAAGCAGATGTATGAAAAATACATAATGAAATCAAATAACAAAATGGAACAAGGCAGATGCTTTCCTGGAAGAGCAAGGGAAGGAGATGACTGGCCACCAAGGATTATTAATAACACTTTTTACTTTGATGATGTCTTGCATCTGAGCCTCAAAGAACCATTTAAATAATAGAGCGAGTTATTTCCTTGGATAGAATCTTTAAATCCAACAGGTCTTTTGAAAGTTTGATGCTTTGAATGTTTTACTCTTTTTTTTTTCATTTCCCAATTTATTTGTAGCATTTTGAGACTCCAAGGCTTTTTTATGGCATACATATATTACTATAGTTACATAAAAGTCACATTTCATTCTAAAACAAAGTCGGATGATAGATAGCCTGTCAATCTCCATTCTCCCCATTAAAAGCAGAACATGGAGTATGGGCTAACCAATATAATTAGAGATAGCAATTAAAGTGAGATTAAAGTAGTTTAGTGTATATCAGAATACGGAATGGGAATTAAGAGGCAGAAATGTATTCCTAAAATTCATGGTGTAACCTTGAACATGTTAATTTTTTACTATTCTTATTCCTTTATAGTAAAACAAGAATGATATTCACATCTTATCTATCTCATGAGGATGTGCCAGTGCTGTAGATGAGACCAGAGACAGAGGAAACAGCAGAGATGATGAAGACTTCTGCTAATTTCCATTGTCAAATCTCTCATCATAACAATAAATGTCAACATTGAAGTGCATAAGTACATAAGGCAAATGTTATCAGATTTGAAGGGAGACAGATGTATTGTATTATAATACAATAATAGTAGAGAACTTCCACATCTCACTTTCAACAGCATATAAGTCATCCAAGCAGAAAATAGTAAGGACCCAGAAGACTTAACACTATTGACCAAATCAACCTAACAAATATATAGCTAACATTGCAATGAATTGAAACATTAGACTACAAAATAAGTCTTAATCAATTTAAGGAGACTGAAATCATGAATTTGATCCTGCCATTTTGATACTAGCTGGCTATTTTGCCCATTAGTTGATACAGTTTCTTCATTGTGTTGATGCTCTTTACCATTTGGTATATTTTTGGAGTGACTGGTACTGGTTGTTTCCTTTCTATGTTTAGTGCCTCTTTCAGGAGCTCTTGTAAAGCAGGCCTGGTGGTGATGAAATCTCTGAGTACTTGCTTGTTCACAAAGGATTTTATTTTTCCTTCACTTATGAAGCTTAGTTTGGCTGGATATGAAATTCTGGGTTGAACGTTCTTTTCTTTAAGGATGTTGAATATTGGGCCCCACTCTCTTCTGGCTTGTAGGATTTCTGCTGAGAGATCTGTTGTGAGTCTGATGGGCTTCCCTTTGTGGGTAGCCCGACCTTTCTCTCTGGCTGCCCTTAGCATTTTCCCCTTCATTTCCACCCTGGTGAATCTGACGATTATGTGCCTTGGGGTTGCTCTTCCTGAGGAATATCTTTGTGGGGTTCTCTGTATTTCCTGAATTTGAATATTGGCCTGCCTTGCTAGGTTAGGGAAGTTTTCCTGGATGATATCCTGAAGAGTTTTTTCCAGCTTGGATTCATTCTCTCCATCACATTCAGGTACTCCTATCAAACATAGATTAGGTTTTTTCACATAGTCCCATATTTCTTGGAGACTTTGTTCATTCCTTTTTACCCTTTTTTCTCTATTCTTGCCTTCTCGTTTTATTTCATTGAGTTGATCTTCGACCTCTGATATCCTTTCTAATGCTTGGTCAATTCGGCTGTTGAAACTTGTGCATGCTTCGCGAAGGTCTCGTGTTGTGTTTTTCAGCTCCATCAATTCACTTATTTTCCTCTCTATGTTGTCCATTCTCATTAGCATTTCATCAAATTTTTTTCAAGGTTCTTACAGTTTCTTTGCATTGGGTTACAACATGTTCTTTTAGCTTACAGAAGTTTCTTATTACCCACCTTCTAAAGCCTGATTCTGTCATTTCATCAGACTCGTTCTCCGTCCAGCTTTGTTCCTTTGCTGGTGAGGAGTTGTGATCCCTTGTAGGAGGAGAGGCATTCTGGTTTCGGGTGCTTTCATTGTTTTTGCACTGGTTTCTTCCCATCTTTGTGGATTGATGCACCTGTCATCTTTGAAGTTGTTGACTTTCAGATTGGGTCTCTGAGTGGACGTCTAGTTTGTTGATGATGAAGTTATTTCCTTCTGTTTCTTAGTTTTCCTTCTAACAGTCAGGCCCCTCTGCTGTAGGACTGCTGAGGTCCACTTCAGGCCCTGCTTGCCTGAGGATCACCTGCAGCGGCTACAGAACATTAAGGGTTGCTGCTAGTTTTTTCCTCTGCTATCTTTGTCCCAGAAGGATACCCACGAAATGTCAGTCTGAGCTCTCCCTTATGAGGTGGCTCTTTGGATATGCGGGGATCAGGGAGCTGCTTGAGGAGACAGTCTGTCCTTTATAGGAGCTCAAGTGCAGTGCTGTGATCTCCATTGTTCATTTAGAGTTGCTGGGCAGGTACGTTTAAGTCTGCTGCAGCAGAACTCATAAACTCCCTTTTTTCTCCCCCCAGGTGCTCTGTCCCAGGTAGTTAGAGCTTTATTTATGAGTTTCTGTTGTGCTGCTGCCTTTTTATCAGGGCTGCCCCACCCAGCGAGGAGGCCGCCTAGTTACTCTCTGCCTGCAGAGGCTTTGCTGAGCTGCTGTGGGCTCCGCCCAGCTGCCGTGTGAACTTCCCTGCAGTCCTGTTTATAGGGGTGTAGTTAGAACTGTCTCGTCAAGGTCGGCCCACCTCTGTAATGGTGGACTCTCTCTGTAGTGGGGAGTTGCCTCGGCAACAGCAGGCTGCCTCAGCTATGGCAGAGTGCCTCGGTAATATGGTGGAGTGCCTCGGTAACGGCGGAGCCCCTCCCCCACAGAGCTGGACCGTCCTGGGTTCAGCTGTGCTTGCTGTGAAACTCTCAGCCCAGAGCGTTTCCAATTACTATTTTTTTGTGGGGGTTGGATTAGCTGAGCCTGATCACCTGGCTCCCTGACTCAGAGCCTTATTTTTTTTTTTTAGTTGAAGGTCAACTCTCCCAGGCATTCCAGTCTCCTGTTGAAAAGGCACCGGGATCTGTGTGATTTCCCGTGCGGCGACCCGCTGCGCTGGCTGAAACAGTGGTTCTGAGATTCATGGCATTTTTTTGCCTGGGAATCTCCTGGCCTGGCTCCCTGTTTCAGTCCCTTTTTAATCAGATTAATGGGCGACCTGCCTTCCCGGAGCTCCAATCACCAGCTAAAATGGTGCCCAGGCCCATGTATTTTGTACAGAGACCCGCCGCCCCGGGGGTGCCGGCAAAGCAGCAAGGCCAGCCAAACCAGCCGCGCTAGTGACCCATGGGGCTCCTCCACCTGGGAATCTCCTGGTGTGTGGGCAATAAAAATCCGTCTGGAAATGCAGCATCCACTCACCCTCTGCACTTTCACTGGGAGCTGCAATCTTGAGCTGCTCCTAATCGGCCATCTTGGTTCTCTCTCAACCTTTCAAGAGTTAATGGTGTATTCTGTTTTACCTCTACATCTACATGTGTGTGTGTATGTTCACATGTGCTTGTAAGCATGTCTGAGAGAGGAGAGAAAGAAAGAGAGAGAGCAAGCAATATGAGATTTGGATAGTTTTGGAAACTTTCTTTTGAGAACACTGAGAATGATTGGGGGAAATTAAATGAGTGGTTGAAGTGCTATTGCTAGTTGTTGCCTGTTTTAGGAAATGGTGATGTTAGACACAATCCTTGGTAGAAATTTTGAGAGAATTTTTAGTGTTTTTGAGTCTGATGGTTCTAGTTCTTTATAATACAAATTTCATTTCAAAACATACAGCCTTTTTTTTGTTGTTGTTGTAAGTGTAACCCCCCAAAGGTTCACCTTGCTGGCTGCCTAGACAGAGCCTATTCATCAGGATAGGGGTATTGCAATAGAAAATTAATGCAGAGCCAGCTGTGCAGGACACCAGAGTTTTATTATTACTCAAATCAGTCTCTCTGAGCATTCAGGGAGGAGAGTTTTTAAGGATAACTTGATGGGTAGAGGAGCCAATGAGCCAGGAGTGCTAATTGGTCAGAGACAAAATCACAGGAAGTCAGAGCTGTCTTCCTGTGCTGAATCAGTTCCTGGGTGGGCGTCAAGAAAATCAGATGATCCAGTTTATTCATCTGGGTGGTGCCAGTTGATCCATCAAGTGCAGGGGCTGCAAAATATCTCAAGCACTGATCTTAGAGCAGTTTAGGGAAGGTCAGAATCTTGTAGCCTCCAGCTGCATGACTCCTAAACAGTAATTTTTAATCTTCTGGCTAATGTTAGTCCTACAAAGGTAATCTAGTTTCCAGGCAAGAAGGAGGTCTGCTTTGGGAAAGGGTTGTTACTATCATTGTTTAAACTATAAACTAAATTTCTCCCAAAGTTAGTTAAGCCTATGCCCAGGAATGAACAAGGATAGCTTGGAGGTTAGAAGCAAGATGGAGTCAGCTAAGTTAGATCTCTTTCACTATCTGTCATAATTTTGCAAAGGCAGTTTCATAAGGTCATTTTTAGCACTTCTAGAGATAGACCAAGCATTAGCTAATTGTCAGTGAGCTTCTCCTCACTCACATGTTAAAGTCTTTATAGAAGTAGCATACTTCTTAGTCTGGTGTTCGGTTTAATTCAGGGACATATATCGAGGACTTGAAATGTGTTGGGAGGGTATTGTGTATACAAAGACTGGGAGATAGTCATTAAGGAGCAGCTAGTGCAGTTGGAAAAAACACAGATGTAAGTATTAATCACAGCTCAATACAGTAAGTGCTACAATGCAGTTGAGAGAGAATATCAATCAGTTGACTTTGTCCAGGAAGTCATCCCAGAGGGGATGCTGCTGCTTTAAGAATGATTAGACGTTTGCCAGATAGAAAAATAATGAAAGGTTCTTCCAGGCAGAGATAGAAGGATGACAAAGCCTTAGCCACTGAAGAGTCTATAAGGCATTAAGGGGATGTTGATTCATTCCATTGGTTAGAACATAGAGTGAAATCAGTAGGAGAGTGGAAGACTGGAGTGTTAGATTGGAGCCAGGTTGTGAAGGGCCCACCTAAGGTATTTGGATGGTCTCCTGTAAATGACAGGGAGCCTTCATAGTCTTACTCCTGCTTCCCCAACATTTTGTTATGAACAGTTTTAAAGCATAGATTTTATTTTTAAATAAAATGGAAAGACTTCTACAATGAATGCTAGCATTAGATTGTACTGTTAACATTTTGCTATACTTGTTTAATCACCTCTCTATCCCTTTATAATCTAAGCATTCATTTTATTTTTTATACATTTCAAAACAAATTATAGATTTCAGTTAATGCCTCTCTAAATACTTCAGCATGACTATCATTAACTAGTGTTCATTGTTTGTTTAAGGTATTTGATATAAAAATCATAATATTTATAGGTTTTAAGATATGAAAATAGGATCATCAATTTTGTATTTGAGAAACATCATAGTGTGGAGGATCAGTTGGAAGAGTGAAACAAACTAGAAGGCTGTTTCATAATCTAAATGACAGAGGATAAGAATATGATGAGAGCCAGTAGTAGGAATGAAACAATACTGATTAATTCAAGAAATAATCTGGAAATGGAATTGGTGGATCAGTTGACCACTGGAATGTGGGAAGGGAAGTCGTGGATGCAAAGGCAGGGTTGGGAGAGTAGAAAAAGTAAAAAATGAATTCAAGTTTTTCTAGCCTTGACTATTGGTGTTTGATAATGACACATGTCATATAGAAGGGAAAGGAAGTGTATGGAGATATAATGCAACATAAGATATTATGTGCAGTTTTGAACATGATAAGCTCAAAGTACCTATAGGGCATTTCAGGTACACATGTTCGGGTGTTGATTGGAAGCACTCTCTGCAATTTTAGAGAAATATCAGGTCTGGATTTGTAGATATGGGGTGTATCAGGCTAGGGAATTGAAGTGATTATTAAAAGAGAACATTTAAACTAAGCATAAAATAAAAAAAATAATAAATGGCTAAAGGAATTCTAAGTAAAGCCTATATTTAAGGAACCTGAAGAAACTGCTCCGTCAATTAGGGAGACAGAGGGCAATATTCAGGAGGCAGGAAAGGGAATTGCCCCAGGTGAAAAGATAGATAACATTTATTATTTGTCAGGTATGAGAAGGAGTTTATATTCATAGGCTTATTGAATCCTTCCTCATATTAACCCTATTTTATCGGTGTGGAAAGAAGGAAACTCAGAGAAATAAAATAATATGCTGAAGGTCTTAAGATTAGTAAGTGAGTGGCAAAGAAGTTTTTGAACCAAAGTTATTCAGACTTGCTTTATCATGGTGGCTAAGGAAAGGGAGTTTCCAAGAGAGAGTAGTCAGCAGGTCACAGCCATCGTGATCTGACTTCAACCTACCTTCCCAACTTTGTCTTCCTCACTTACTTAAGACTGGTCAGTTTAAAATGCTCCATTTTCTGCACAAGCTCAAACTCTACTAGGATTTCCAAAGTGTTTTGTAGACACTAGTTCCATGAGATGCTCTGAAAAAAAGTGGCCTGTAGTCAAATGAGTTTGAGAAATGTTGCCAACTCTACTATCCTCTTGGAAATTTGCAAGTTTAATTAGCTCCTCAGAGGTATTGGGAAGTATTAGAGTAAAGAACATATTCTAACTTATCTACCAAGTGTTTCCCAAAGTTATTTGAACTTATTTGACCTTGGGGCACCCCCCACCCCACTCCCTTAGAAAATCTATAAACTTCCCTTAGAACTAGGGTTCTGAAAGGAAAATTAGTTTTTACCTTTCCTTAGTTACTTTTAAGTGAGATATAATAAGCTTTATCTGTATCTTATTCCTGATGGTCATAAAATACATTCTCCCCTGCAATATTATTATTTGTGCCCTGTAGTAGCCTTCCTGTGGCGCCAGGAAAATGGAATCTAAGGGAATCTACATCTGTTTCATTTTGGGTTCTTACATAGGACCTATTGCAGTGCCTTTCATATAATAAATGTTTGGTCAGTGTCTATTGAATGAATAAATAAAGTACATAAAGCACAGAGAAATTTATTACATTTTTTTTTAAATAAAACTAAGTTCCCTATTAAAACCAGATAAAAGAACTTATCTGCTTCAAAATGTAGATGTAAATTTAGACTCAAACCAGGCTTTCATTTGAGAATAAGGAGAATATATGGACGGAGTCTTAAACTCTGTCACCCAGGCTGGAGTGCAGTGACGTGTTACCAGCTCACTGCAAACTCCGCCTTCTGGGTTCAAGCAATTCTCCTGCCTCGGCCTGTTGAGTAGCTGGGATTACAGGTACCCACCACCATGCCCAGCTAAGTTTTGTATTTTTAGTAGAAACAAGGTTTCACAGTGTTGACCAGGCTGGTCTTACTCCTGACCTCAGGTGATTCACCCACCTCAGCCTCCCAAAGTGCTGGGATTACAGGCATTAACCACCACACCCAGCCCGCAGTTTTTGTTTTCCTTCGAACTATTTGCTTTTGGGTTCAGTTGAGGAGTAAATTGAGGAAGGCAACATTTTGGTTATTTCTGTCATGACTGCATATGCAATATACCAGTAGGTTGTAGAAACATCATTTTTCCTAAGTGGTTCTGGTCTTGTCTTATAATTTAAAGTCAGACTTGGATTCCCTAACTAATTCAGTGCCTATGTTCCCTTTCAACCTTTCTTATTGGTTTGATGCAATTATTTCTGTCACTCATTCTAGCTTACTATTAGCAGTTCTACTAGTTTCATTATTTCAATTGTGAGGCCTTATATGGAATTTATTCAAGCATGATGTTGTGTCTGATCTTTTTCTCCTTTAAATTATATAACACATTCAGCCATGCCCTCCTTTGTTTTCCCCATGACAATAGAAGAGAGCCTTCTCTGACTCCCTCCCACATTATTTTTTGCTATGAGTGCAGACAGTCACAGGAGCATGTAGATTCCTAGAAAAGAGCTGCACATTTGAGAAAAAATTACTGCTTTCCTCCTACACAGACATCACCTCCACCTGTGTTCAACTTTCATTTGCTTGTTTGTTAGCTGGATGCCCTACTTCTGTGGCAGAACACCAGACTCCTTGTGAGTTCAGAGGGCTCTGTAGGCGTTTTATTAACTTACAATACTTGTTTAAGAGCCCTTAATTAATCATAATTATTATTTTAGAATGAGTCTGATATTTTTTATGGAGAGCATAATCTGTACTTGGAGTATGTTTTCTTGTTTTCAGAGTCTCTTCAATGCCGTGAAGAGTAAATTATTTAAATTTGCATATGTTAAGGTGATAGCGGTGATAATATTGACAATTATCATGCAGAGAGGCAGTAGACATGGTGAACACTTATACTGAAAATTCTAAATTTATTATATTAAATTATTTGCATTTGGGGAGAGAAGGAGAGTCTTGAGAATCAGATCTGGCTGTGTATACTAAAAGAACATTATGCTCTGAAGAGTAACTCTCAAAATGTTCCATAGTGACATTATGGTATGTAATTAAAATGACAATATTTTACATGGTGTGACAAAACCTAATTGTCATGGCTGCCATATTGTATAGGGAGAAAACTAACATTTAGCATCATTACAATAATACTGAACTATTTAGAGCAAGTATTAGATTTTGTTCTAGAATGAGCAACTATTATGATATCATCAAAATGGAAAGTGTTGCAAAGGGAAGAAATACACTTTGACTGAATACATGGAAAATGCTGATGGTATTCATTAAGCGTGGAATAATAAGAGGGACAAAATTTCCATCTTCATCCCCTCCTGCATGAAATATCTTCTGTGTGTTCAGAGCTCCCTTTGAAGTCAATATATGATCTTTGCTTTAATCCATTTTTAAAGCTGCCTTTGAAGTCAGTGGGAGCTCGTTCCTGGAAGAGAGGAAGGTGGCTGAGGATTGGGTACCTGCTGGGGAACAGGGACCAGCCTAATCTTCACCAGAAAATAATATTTATTGATTGCCCTCATGTGCATGATCTATTAGACTGCACACCAAAGTGACTTTCAAATTGGTTTGATTTATTTTCTAGTGTTATAGAGCTAGTAAGATGACCAAAACCAGCAACTTCTTTTTAGGATAGTGTATTTTGTTTCAAATGGCTAGGGGAAAAATAATACTTATAAGTGAAAATAATTCTTTTGGCCGGGCACGGTGGCTCAAGCCTGTAATCCCAGCACTTTGGGAGGCCGAGGCGGGTGGATCACGAGGTCAAGAGATCGAGACCATCCTGGTCAACATGGTGAAACCCCGTCTCTACTAAAAATACAAAACATTAGCTGGGCATGGTGGTGCGTGCCTGTAATCCTGGATACTCAGGAGGCTGAGGCAGGAGAATTGCCTGAACCCAGGAGGCGGAGGTTGTGGTGAGCCGAGATCGCGCCATTGCACTCCAGCCTGGGTAACATGAGTGAAACTCCGTCTCAAAAAAAAAAAAAGAAAATAATTCTTTTATCTTGACACTCTCACAGACATTTTGTCTACGTGAATTTTCTGGATAACTGAAACTAATATGTATCTAATAGAGCAATGAGCAATTTCTTTAAGGACAATTGAAGAGTGTAGGATTCTCTTCTTTCTTTTTTTTTCTGAGACAGAGTTTCGCTCTTGTTGCCCAGGCTAGAATGCAGTGGTGCAGTCTTGGCTCACTTCAACCTCCGCCTCTTGGGTTCAAGTGATTCTCATGCCTCAGCCTCCAGAGTGGATGGGATTACAGGCATGCACCATCACACCTGGCTAATTTTTTTTGTATTTTTAGTAGAGACAGGCTTTCACCATGTTGGCCAGGCCGGTCTCAAACTCCTGACCTCAGGTGATCTGCCCCGTTGGCCTCCCAAAGTGCTGGGTTTGCAGGCATGAGCCACTGTGTCCGGCCATGATTGTAGGATTATTTTCTTCAATATGAAATTACCTCAGATTACTTAGCTTTTTAGAGAAAATCTCATTAAATACTTTGGAACAAGGTAGAAAGTTATTTTAATTTTTCCTGCATCTTCTTTGCTGCTGTCAACTGTCCTCTGTAATAGAGGTTCTCTGTTTCTATTCTGCTCTCTTATTTTACACAGAGTTGCCTGAAGAAGAGCCAGGAGTCCTGAGATAAATTTATACCTTTCCATTAGAGTAAAGCATAATGACTATTTCTGCTCTCATTTCCTTTTTCTTACCTCATCTCATTCTATTCTTCACTTCCTGTCCCTCCTCTCCTTGGGCTTCCTGCTTCTTTTCCTTTCCCATCTGGTCTTCTTTAATGATGTTCGCCCCACCTATGAGGACAGGGTGTCTCCATCATTGTGGTCTGTAGACTGGTCATAGGCTTGAGCTCTGTGTCTCTGACTGGATCTTGACCTGGATGCCTCTAAGCATCTCAAACTCAACACTTCAGAACTAAGCCCAGCAACTCCTGCCAAGAACTTTGTTTTTAATCTCTATGTATGACATCACCTTCCATCTAGTTGCTGTCTAGCCTGATAATCTATGAATTGCCATTGACAGTGTCTCCTCCCTATCACTTCACCTCTAATCGTGTATCAAACTCTGTCACATCTGCCTTAGAAATTCACAATCGGCCCATCTTCTCCACTCCTCCCTGCTTCTGTCTCATCTAGTCACTTATCACATCTTGGAGATGACCATGGCGGCCTTCTCTCTGGCTACTTCCTTATATAAATTTGTCTTTACAATGTTGCAAGTTTTTTTCTTCAAACCCTGAAGCTCACCATGTCATTCTCAGACTTAAGAAACCCATTTGTCTCTGCTGAGCATCTAAACACTTTTACTATCTGATTTGAATCTCTAGCTCCTTTTCTATCCTGTGAACCTATTTCTCCTGGCATTGAAAATGTACTTGGAAAATGTCTGTGTATCCTTCAAGACTAGAGGGATTATCTTTTCTATGAAGCCTTCCCCAGTGTCTTCAGGCATTAACTTCCCCTTTTCTGAGTTCCCAACCCCTTGTTCTTTCCTCACTTATAGTATGTGATGGAGTGACCTGTGATAAATTGTTTTTATTGTCTCCTGCACTAGAATGAAAGATCCTAGAGACAGCATTTTATAGTTTATTTCTCTGTCAATATCCATCTCAGTGCCTACCTCAGATCAAGTACAAACAAGTACATGTTTGGTGAATGAATGAATAAATAAATGAAGATTTTGAAAGGTCTTTTTTACTTACATTTGGTCTTGAAGTTATGTTTTATGTTATCGAAGTTGGTGGTTCAGACATTAGTAAAATATTTTTAAACAGATTCTCCTTTCAAGAGGCATACAGATAGAAAAGATATAAAAATTCTGCCTCTCATGAGGAAAAGCAATGCCAACACACAGAAGGATAGAAAGTGATGGTCCTTATTGATTTCCCCAAGCCACTGTACCACCTCCAGAATTATTTGTTGCTAGAGTCCTGTCACATGAGAAAAGCAACTTGCTACCATTAAAACCACTTGTAGTCAGTTATAGAGAGCAACTATCTGCTTTAGAACTACTTCTCAAGATTTCTCAGATTTCAGTGATGATTTCACATAAGACTCTCTTACAAAAGAGTTTTTTTCCCCCTTGGTGTTTCTAACAGGGCTTATACATAAAATAAATCTCCAAAGTCTTATTTTTAAAAATGGCAATTCAGTGGAAGAAACATGGACTCAAAACTCCTAGTCTATGGTAGGAATAAGACAAATATAAAGGTATGTGTTGATAGCAAATATTGGCTGGGTGCGGTGGCTCACGCCTGTAATCCTAGCACTTTGTGGGGCTGAGGCAGGCAAATCACCTGAGGTCAGGGAGTTCGATACCAGCCTGGTCAACATGGTGAAACCCCATCTCTACTAAAAATACAAAAAAAAAAAAAAATTAGCTGTGCATGATGATGTGTGCCTGTAATCCCAGCTACTCAGGAGGCTGAGGCAGGAGAATTGCTTTAATCCGGGGGGCAGGGGTTGCATTGAGCCCAGATTGTACCACCACACTCCAGCCTCGGCTACAGAGTGAGACTCCATTTATAAAAAAACAAAGAAACTGAGAGCATATAACTTTATTCAATCAACATATAAAATAAAAGTATACTTTAGTTCCATTGTTTGGGCCATTAAAGGAGAGGAAAAAAAATAAATCTAAGATCTGGAGGTAGAGCAGTGGGTGAACCAGGAGACAGAGTGAAGTTTATGTTAGAGGGAAAGGCTGGGAGGGAGAGTAGAGGAGGAAGACGAGACCAACATTTCCTGCTTTTCTGGTCATTCCTTTAGTTACCTCTATTCCTCCATAAACCTTCTATTTTAGTTCTCTGCTTCATTGTGCCTCCCTTTCTTTTAACTTACCTCATCTGGCCCAAACCGCCCCCCACCAATGACTTGTGTACCCAAGGCTCCTCAGCTTCTTCCTTTGGTTTTTAATCAGTATCTCTCTTTACCTCTGCCCTTAAACCCTCACCTGACTCAGGTCCAGGGTCCTACTCACTGCAAGATCTCATCTCTTCGCTCTCTTTTCCTAGATGAATGAAAATTTCTGCCTGCTCATCTCCAGTTTGGTGGAGTCCTAACTTAACTTACCTTTGTTGTGTTATTTAACTTTCTGTGCCTCAGTAATCTTACCTGTGGAAAAGGGATTAGTAATACCTTACAAGATTGTGAGTCACCTGCTAGGTCCTTAACAAACGTTCATTTCCCTTTCCGGCTTTGCTTTTGCTGCTGTTTCCATTCCTTCACTTCTCTGCTGGTAATAGTGCTTTTCAATCCTTTCACCAGTTAAGCCATCTGCTGGGAATTTGCCTCTTGAATTCTACCTGGATCCTACCCCTCTGTCTGAGAGTAAGGTTACAGAGGGAGGCTCTGAAATGAGGACATTTCTGTACCAGCATCAGAGTAAGACATCACGGGTTCAAGTCCTGGTCCCACCATGTTCTCACTGTGTTAACTTTGAGTACATTACGTTGAACACTCTCTTTCAGGCCTAGTTTTCTTATCTATCATTTGAAGATAATAATGATTTCTACTGCATAGGGTTATAATAAGGATTAAGTGAGCTACTTCATGAAAATATTTAGTATAATGCCCAACACATTGTAAGTGCTCAATAAATATTAGCTATCATTGGTAGATACTTCAATTTAGAAAATTTGTTGAGTGCTTTGTGCCCAGTGGCATGATGCCGTTAATGCTCCGGCTTCATCTTTTCATCTCAGAATGAAAAATTCGTAGGATTCAAGTGCCAGTTACAGTGGCAGGTCTAGAGCAGATCCTTGAGAGATGCTTGCTGGGTTTTACTGCCGGTGGTAGAGGGGGAACGTGTAAATGCATACGTGCTTTGTTTTTCATGGGAAAGAAACTGTACCAATAGGAGGAAACTGTGATACAGGGGAAGGATGCAGTGATTTGGATGTGGTTGCCTGGAACAGGAGAGTTGTGGTAGCAGCTCGGCAGAGGAGAGTGGGCCTGCAAAGGGTGCTGCTGCCACCACCTGCACACTCTTGGTATCTCCACTAGCCTTACCCTCTGGACAGCTTCAAAATTCCTAAAACCATCAGAGCCCTACACCGCTGCTTTAAAAAAATAATAATAACTACTTTAGAAATATTATGCTTCATTCTAAAAGTAGAGGTAGAATTTTGAGGTTCTAATCAGGAGGGCAGATTTTATGTTTGTTTTTTTTCTGTCCCAGTGAAAAATGAGAGAGGCTGAAGATGAAACTACTTCAATATATTAGCAAAATGTTTAGTTGTATAAAAATGGAATTGTGTTAAAACAACTTTAAAAGAATATCTTTTATTTAACTGTCAAAAATAATATATCATATACTTGTCACAGTAATAGATTAATTTTTTTTAATAGAAAACAAGATAGACCTGTGTGTGTGTATCAAGGTACGATGTCATTTCCTAATCTATTCTGAAAAAGTGGGTGAATTATCTTTCAAGGGACGATATTATTTTCAAGAATGACTGCAGTCTCTGAAACCTATAATATATCACATATTCTGAGGCTGACACAAAATATCTGAATTTGGCCCATCCCAGAAAATTCAGTATGCTTGCCTTAGTGACATTACAGTGGAGTTACATCATGTGATATTAAACATATATAAATTCAACTGGGAGCATTTGGAAATAAATTTAAATATCGTGAGTAATTCTGCGTATCAGTTTAGTCAGTGAGCCTTGGAGCTCCCTGGGGATAGGAGGTATGCATTTGCTTTTCCTTGGTCGATCTCAGTTCCCTTGGTCTTCTTGTGGGAGCATCTCCCTGAACTTAAGGTAATTCTGGTGTTTAAACATGGCTCTTGAGTGAAAGCCAACTTTTTTTTGCTTAACTCAGGAAAGGGTCATCATCTGTTCCAATCCTAGAGGAAAATAGCATTATTGAGAGGCCAAGTATCAATCTCTAATGTGGCACTTTGCTAATGGATTTCAAAGTGAGCATCTTTGACCATGTCTGCTGCCTTGAGAACTTAAAGCTCTGATGAACGCTCCAGTGTTCTCTGCTTTGCCATTGTGCATATAAGCGACCAAGCGTAGGCTGTTGATGGACTGGTTCATGACACCCAAACAGCCACCAGTAATGTGCTATACAGTGCTGGAATTAGGAGCACCTGATTAAGAGTTAGCACCCTGCTAACTAAAGGCTTAGGTTTGGTAAATGCTATGATTGAGCAAAATCCCTTGCCTGTCTAAAGGAGGCTATAGGCCCAAGAGGAATCTTTGGTCAATGGGTTCCCTTCTTGCTAGAATAATGGGAGGAGGGCTTTCTTTCTATACTAGGTTAATTTTCATGATACAAGAGCAATAGGTAAAGTCTCCAGGATAGAGATGCTGTGTCTTACGTTGCCCTAATCTGCAGAGTATTCAGGATGATCTTAATACCACTAGAAAAATTCTCATGAGGGAGTGGCGGCTAAAATTTGGGAAATTCTACAGTCGTCACCTCATGTTTTGTTGTTATTGCTTAGTCATATGGGGAGGAGAGAAGCAAAGGATAGCCGATAATGGCTACCTACAAGAAGTCATAGAATCATAGAATTTTGGTAATGGAGGGGACCTTAATCCTATTTCTTTAATTTTGGAGGATAAATGATTTGTTAATACATGGCAGAGCTAAGACCAGAACCTCAGTTTCCTAGCCTCAGGCTCGTGTTTACTTGTGCTATTTCAGCATCTCTGATGCATTGGTTTAATAGAAACTGGTTTATCCTGTTTCTCATGGTGGTTCAGCTCCACCCTACAATGAGCTCCCTGAAAAGAACAAAGTTCATATTATTATTACTTGTTTTAGTTTTAGGGGTCATGATTGTCACTGGCAAGGTGTCAAGTGTACAAAGACTAAAAATATTCTGTGCTTGTATGTGCAGGGGTGGGAAGGGATTAAAATGGGGTCTGTTAGGATGGGTGAAGGGGTATGGATGATGCCTGTAACGAAAGCTGTAGTTGCAAAAATTGATTCCTTTTATGGTAATGGATGCTTATGGAATTAATGGGGTTTTATGAATATTCCATGCTTTGATCTGCTTGGCTTTAGGGAGACCTGCTAGGAACAAATTTGAAATAGGGATAAAAAGCTCTAGACTACTTTCTTGGTGCTTCACCTGTCATGATGCTGTCACTTGTCTTGCTTGGACTTCACCTTCAATAAGAAACTCCATCTAGCCTCATGACACTCTGGGAAAAAAAAGAGGGTAGGCCTAAGAGATATTTTTTTGAGAGGGAAAGGCAGCATCTGTTACACAGATTGGCAGCGTTTACATAAGTGTTTACTCTGATTTAAGCTTTGAAGCCCCAGAGTTCAGGTCGGATGGCCATAAACGGAGAGAAATTCTTCCCCTTTATGTTTTGATGGCGTTGGTTTGAACAGAAATTCTGTTTTTACTGAGATTGTTATTTTTTACTTGCAACTAGATGTCTCTGTTTTTTATTTTATTTTATTTTTAATTTCCATAGGTTACTGGGGAACAGGTAGTGTATGGTTACGCGAGTAAGTTCTTTAGTGGTGATGTGTGAGACTTTGTTGCACCTATCACCCTAGCAATATACACTGCACCCTTTTTGTAGTCTTTTATCCCTCACCCCCTTCCCACTCTTTCCCCTGAGTCCCCCAAAGTCCATCGTGTTGTTCTTATGCCTTTGCATCCTCATCGCTTTGCACCCACTATGAGTGAGAACAAACAATGTTTGGTTTTCCGTTCTTGAGTTACTTCACTTAGAATTATAGCCTCCAATCTCATCCAGATCTCTGTGAATGCTATTAACTCTTTCCTTTTTATGGCTGAGTAGTATTCATCATATATATATATATATATATATATATATATATATACACATACATATGTGTGTGTGTGTGTGTGTGTAGTATTCATCATATACATAAGTATGTATGTAAAATATATGTGTGTGTGTCACACACACACACACAAACACACCAGTTTATTTGGGTTGGTTCCACTTTTTGCAATTACGAATTGTGCTACTATAAACGTGTGTGTGCAAGTATCTTTTTTATGTAATTACTTCTTTTCCTCTGGGTAAATACACAGTAGCGGGATGGCTGGATCAAGTGGTAGTTCTACTTTTAGTTCCTTAAAGAATCTCCACACTGCTTTTCACAGTGGTTGTACTAGTTTACATTCCCACCAGCAGTGTAGAAGTGTTCCTGTTCACCGCATCCGTGCCAATGTCTATTTTTTTATTTTTAAATTATGGCCATTCTAATAGGAGTAAGGTGGTATTGCATTGTGGTTTGATTTGCATTTTCCTGATTGTTAGTGTTGTTGAACATTTTTTCATATGTATGTTAGCCATTTGTATGTCTTCTTTTGAGAATTGTCTCTTCATGTCCTTAGCCCACTTTTTAATGGGATTTTTTTTTCTTACTAATTTGTTTGAGTTCATTGTAGATTCTGGGTATTAGTCCTTTGTCAGAAGTATAGATTGTGAAGACTTTTTTTCCACTCTGTGGGTTGTCTGTTTACTCTGCTGACTGTTCCCTTTGCCATGCAAAGGCTCTTTAGTTTAATTAAGTCCCAGCTATTTATCTTTGTTTTTATTGCATTTGCTTTTGAGTTCTTGGTCATGAAACCCTTGCCTAAGCCAGTGTCTAGAAGGGATTTTCTTTCTTTTTTTTTGTGATAATAAATGTTTATTTCTATTTTCTGCCACTAAATTTCATGATACTTTATCATATGGCAATAGATAAAATATTAGTATAATTGCTATATTAAGGGGATGCACTTTTTTTTGGACCAAACACTAGCAACCTCCTCAGGAAAGCCTTAATGGATTCTATCAGGGAGGGAGTTGTTCCTTCTTCTTCTGTGTCCTGGCTCCTTTCTCCTACCATATGTCACTTAAAACTGAAGTTTGTATTTTTACAAGTCAGTTTCCTTCTTTAGACTCTACATTTCCCTATAACAGTAAAAAAGTTTTGTGTTTCAGTTCATCTCCCCTATGCCTAATAGTGCTGAATTAAAGTTATGTTTAAATGAATAACTAAAACCCACTTATCTTTCAACTCATTTGGTTTATAATATTATGTACGTATATTCTTTAGATATAGGTCTAAAAACATTGTGTTGCCTTTTACACGAAACCTTTCAGTTACTTCTTAGCCTCAGTAACAAGCATTCAAAAATACTCTGCATAAATAAAAGATAAATCTCCTAAGGGCCAGAGATCATTTTAGAAGCTTTTACAAACAGTTGGCATCTCCTTATTCTTGAAAATCAGGCTCAAAATCACATCAAAACAAATATTCCCCAGAGGCTCCCAGAGCTGAAGAGAATGTGTTTTTGTTGTTGTTGTTGTTGTTGTTGTATTTTCTTTTTAGAAGGGTTTTTCTAATGTTATCTTCTAGAATTTTTATAGTTTCAGGTTTTAGATTTAAGTCCTTAATCCATCTTGAATTGATATTTGTATAAGGTGAGAGATGAGGATCCAGTTGTATTCTCCTACATGTGGCTAACCAGTTATATCCCAGCACCATTTTTTGAAAAGGGTGTCCTTTTCCTACTTTACTTTTTTGTTTGATTTGCGGAAAATAAGTTGGCTATAAGTATTTGGGTTTATTTCTCTGTTCTCTATTCTGTTCCATTAGTGTATGTGCCTATTTTTATACCAGTACCATGCTGTTTTGGTGACTGTGGCCTTACAGTGTAGTTTGAAATCAGGTAATGTGATGCCTCCAGCTATTGTAAAATAGATGAGTTCTTGAGTTTATTCTTGGTTTGGTTACTGTTGGTGTATAGAATAGCTATTGATTTGTGTACGTTAATTTTGTATCCGGAAACTGTGCTGAATTCTTTCATCAATTCTAGGATCTTTCTGGAGGAGTCTTTAGGGTTTCTAGATAAACAATCATAACATCAGCAAACAGCAACAGTTTGACTTCCTCTTTACCAACATGGATGCTCTTTATTTCTTTTTCTTTTTTTTTTTTTTGGTCTGATTGCTCTGGCTAAG
>NW_016107847.1:406307-407357 GCF_001604975.1 Cebus imitator | reverse complement strand
TAGATAAACAATCATAACATCAGCAAACAGCAACAGTTTGACTTCCTCTTTACCAACATGGATGCTCTTTATTTCTTTTTCTTTTTTTTTTTTTTTGGTCTGATTGCTCTGGCTAAGACTTCCAGTACTATGTTGAAGAGGAGAGGTGAGAGTGGGTATCCTTGTCTTGTTCCTGTTCTCAGAGGGAATGCTTTCAACTTTTCCTCATTCAGTGCTATGTTAACTGTGGGTTTGTCATAGATGGCTTTTAGTATATTGAGGTATGTCATTTGCTGATTTTGCTGAAAGTTTTAATCATAAAGGGATGCTGGATTTTGTCAAATGCTTTTTCTACATCTACTGAGATGATCATGTGGTTTTTGTTTTTAATTTGGTCTATGTGGTGTATCACATTTATTGACTTGCATATGTTAAACCATCCCTGAATCCCTGGTATGAAACTCACTTGATCATGTTGGATTATCTTTTTGATATGTTGTTGGATTCAGTTAGCTTGTATTTTGTTAAGGATTTTAGCATCTATGTATCTATGTTGATCAGGGATATTGGTCTGTTGTTTTTTTGTTTTGTTTTGTTTTATGTCCTTTCCTAGTTTTGGTATTAGGATGATACTGGCTTCATAGAATGATTTAGGGAGGATTCCCTCTTTATCTATCTGTGGAATAGTGTCAATAAGATTGGTACCAATTCTTCTTTGAATATCTGGTAGAATTCTGCTGTGACTCAATCTGGTCCTGAGCTTTTTTTTGTTGGTATTTTAAATTACCATTTCAATCTTACTGCTTGTTATTGGTTTGTTCAGGATATCTAATTCTTCCTGATTTAAGCTAGGAGGGCTGTATCTCTCTAGAAATTTATCCATCTCTTCTAGGTTTTCTAGTATATGTGTATAAAGGTGTTCATAGTAGCCTTGTATTTCTATGGTGTCAGTTGTAATATCTTGTATTTTGTTTCTTATTCAGTTTATTTGGATTTCCTCTCTTCTTTTCTTGGTTAATCTTACTAATGGTCTACCAATTTTATTTTATTTTATTTTTTTTTAATTATTTT
>NW_016107847.1:398851-400632 GCF_001604975.1 Cebus imitator | reverse complement strand
TTTTTTCCTTTCTTCTGCTGGGTTTGGGTTTGGCTTTTTCTTTTTTCTCTAGTTCTTTGAGGTGTAACTTAGATTGCCTGTGCTCTTTCAGACTTTTTGATATAGCCGTTTAGGGCTATCAGCTTTCCTCTTAGCACTGCCTTTGCTGTGCCCCAGAGGTTTTGATAGGTTGTGTCACTATTGTTGTTCAGTTCGAAGAATTTTTAAATTTTCATTTTGATTTCAATTTTGACCCAATGATCGATCATTCAGGAGCAGCTTATTTAACTTCCATCTATTTGCATGGTTTTAAAGGTTCCTTTTGGCGTTGATTTCCAGTTTTATTCCACTGTGGTCTGACAGAGTGCTTGGTATAATTTCAACTTTGTTGGATGGAATAATCTGTTTATGTCTGTTAAGTCCATTTGTTCCAGGGTATAGTTTAAATTCCAAAAATAGTTTCTTTGTTGACTTTCTGTCTTGATGACCTGTCTAGTACTGTCAGTGGAGTATTGAAGTCCCCCACTATTATTGTGTTGTTGTCTATCTCATTTCTTAGGTCTATTAGTAATTGTTTTATAAATTTGAGAACTCCAGTGTTAGGTGCATATGGATTTAGGATTGTGATATCAAGGCCTTTTATCATTATATAATTGTTCCTCTTTGTCTTTTTTAACTGCTGTTGCTTTAAAGTTTGTTTTGCCTGATATAAGAATAGCTACTCCTGCTTAGTTTTGGTGTCCATTTGCCTGAAATGTCTTTTTCCACCCCTTTACTTTAAGTTTGTGCAAGTCCTTATGTGTTAGGTGAATCTCTTGAAGGCAATAGACAGTTGGTGAATTCTTAGCCAATCTGCAATTCTGTATCTTTTAAGTGGAGTATTTAGGCCTTTTATATTCAATGTTAGTATTGAGATGTGAGGTACCATTCCATTCATCATGCTATTTATTGTCTGTATACCTTGTTTTTGTTTTTTAAATTGTATTTTTGTTTTATAGGTCCTGTGAGGTTTATGCTTTAAAGAGGTTCTGTTTTCATTTGTTTCCAGGATTTGTTTCAAGATTCGGAGCTCCTTTTAGCAGTTCTTCTACTAGTAGTTGCCAGTAGCGAATTCTCTTAGCATTTGTTTGTCAGAAAATGACTGTATCTTTCCTTCATATATGAAGCTTAGTTTCACTGGATATAAAATTTTTGGTTGCTAATTGTTTAGTTTGAGGAGGCTGAAGATAGGGCCCCCATCCCTTATAGCTTGTAGGGTTTCTGCTGATAAATCTGCTGTTAATATGATAGGTTTTCCTTTATAGGTTACCTGGTGTTTTTGTCTCACAGCTCTTAGGATTCTTTCCTTTGTCTTGACTTTAGATAACATGAAGACAATGTACCTTGGCAATGATCTTTTTGTGATGAATTTTCCAAAAGTTATTTGTGCTTCTTATATTTGGATGTCTAGGTCTCTAGCAAGGCCAGAAAAATTTTCCTTGATTATTCCCCCAAATATGTTTTCCAAACTTTCAGATTTCTGTTCTTCCTCAGGAACATCGATTATTCTTAGGTTTGGTTGTTTAACATAATCCCAGACTTCCTGGAGGCTTTCTTCATATTTTCTCATTCTTTTTGCTTTGTCTTTGTTGGATTGGGTTAATTTGAAGACCTTGTCTTTGAACTCTGAATTTGTTTCTTCCACCTGTTCAATTATGTCATTGAGACTTTCCGGAGCATTTTGTCTTTCTAGAAGTGTGTCCATTGTTTCCTAAAGTTTTGATTGTTTCTTATTTATGATATCTATTTTCTTGAATATTTCT
>NW_016107847.1:387814-398796 GCF_001604975.1 Cebus imitator | reverse complement strand
TTTTTTTTTTTTTTTTTTTTTGTATTTCTTTACATTGGGTTTCACCTTTCTTTAGTGCCTCCCTGATTAGCTTAATAACCAAACTCCTGAATTCTTTTTCAGGTAAATCAGAGATTTCTTTTTGATTTGGGTCCATTGCTGGTGAGTTAGTGTGATTTTTTGGAGGTGTTAAAGAACTTTGTTTTGTCATATTACTAGAGTAGATTTTCTGGTTCATTCTCATTTGGGTAGGCTCTGTCAGAGGGAAGGTCTAGGGCTGGAGGCTGTTGTTCAGATTCTTTTGTCCTGCAGTGTGTTCCCTTGATGTAGTACTTTCCCCCACTTTTTTTTTTTTTTAAATAGATGCGGCTTCCTCAGAGCTGAGTTGTAGTGATTGTTATCTCTCTTCCAGATCTAGCCAGCCAGCAAGTCTACCAGGTTCTGGGCTGGTACTGGGGTTGTCTGCACAGAGTCCTGTGATGTGAACTACCTGTGAGTCTCTCAGCCATGAATACCAGCACAGTATTTGAGGTGTTTCCTGGGCCCTGCAGGGCAATCCTTTTCCTTCAGGGGGTGTGTAGGTCCTCTCAGGTTTCCTGATTTATTGCTGCAGTCACTCGGAAGCAAAAATTCATGATGCAAGCCTCCAATGTTGCTCTGTCCATCCGAGTCAGAGTTTCAATGTAGTCCTGCCTTCCATCTGCCATGATCCCCCAAGAATCTAGTTGTCTCTGTTTATTAAATGTTGCATTTGATACTAATGTAGAATGTGCTACACCCAGCAGGAAAATATTTAGGTACCAGGGTAGGCTACTTTTCTGTAATATGGGTACAGGATCTACAATTGTTCTCTGAGACCTAGATGTCTCTCCTCAATGACACATGACCAGGTGCTTTAATAGGAACTTTGTTAGAGCAGCTGAGGGATTAAATGCAAAGAACCTCAGATTTCTTCATGTCAGCTTAAAGCAGATGGCAGATAACATGCAACAGCATTCTCATATTCAATCTTCAATACCTCCTGATTTGGAAGTTGCAAAACTCCTTTGCCAGAGTGTCTCTGCTCTTGTCTTATTTTGATGTTTTTCTCTGATGTTCTGGTCTTGAAATTTCAGCTTTTCCCACTTCCAGGCTTTTATTACCAACTGGGAAATCTTGCAGTGTCTTCAATAGCAGTAGGTGGAAGTTCATATTCTTTCTGGTTTTAGTTATCTCTGTTCTTACCTGTTTCTGCACAAATATGTGAAAATCCAGCATATTAAGAGGTTTGCTTTCCTTCAAAGCATATTCTTTGGAATTGGCTCTTCCCTGACCATTGGGCAGTTGAGAGAGCAGCTCTGTGGTCTACCTGGACTCTGCTAGGGACAAAAGCAACTTTTCAATGTGCTCTGACCTAAAACCTCTTCTTCTTCACAGAAGTCATTGAGTCTATGTACGATACCCTTGGGCTACAACCAGAAAATATCCATATAGATCTAGTGGAAGTCACCTGGGGATGGGGACAATTCTTCAACTCATTTTTGGGTGAGCTAAATGAGAATAAATTACTATTAGTATACAAATGGCTTTGTCATGAATCTTATTCCCAATATAGTTCAGCATGTTTACTAGCTTTCTAATTTTGTCTCTGCTGCTTTATTCATGATGTCTGTGAGTGAGTAAAGAGAGGGAAACAGAGGTAGAAAGAAGCATGGGTTGTGGGCAGTGATAATTTAAAGGAGTTTTAATTGAGCAATGAACGATTTGCAAATCTCCAGAATCACAGCAGATTCACAGCAGATTTGCAAATCTCATAGAACGATTTGCAAATCTCCCAGAATCACAGCAGATTCACAGAGCCCCCAGTGCAGCCACATGGTGGAAGAACGTTTATTAAAAAAAGGGGAAATGACATACATTTACAAAAAAAAGGGGAAAGGATATACAGAAACTGAAAGTGAGGTACAGAGTGGCTAGATTGGTTACAGCTCAGCGTTTGCTTTATTTGAACACAATTTGAACACGTAGCAGTTTATGAATGATTGAAGTATGGCTGCTGGGATTGGCCAAGACTTAGTTATTGTTACAGGTGCATACTACTAAGTTAAGTTTCCAGTTTTGTCTGCCTATTAAGTTAGTTTACCATTCATCCACAGGGATTCAAATATACAAATACAGAGTCCTTCTTAGGCCATATTTAGTTTGCTTTAACAGCAGGATGAGAGTAAAGAGGGTAGGGAGAGAGACAGGCAGAGAGAATATCTGTTTAAAGATAGGAAAAATATGAAAAAGGAGATTTTATCTTCTACAAGAGTATGTTAGTTTGGGAATTGACCCTATTATTCAACAATGATCCTGATAATGAAGATGATAGATTTCAAGTACATTTTTAAAGACAAAAATATATATGCTAGACTTTCAGATATACCACAGGTGGACTTCGGCTGTATTCCAGAATGTCATTAAAGAGCAGAAAGTGGCTGGTCATGGTGACTCAAACCTGTAATCCCAGCACTTTGAGAGGCCAAGGCAGGTGGATCACCTGAGGTCAGGAGTTCAAGACCAGCCTGGCCAACATGGTGAAACCCCATCTCTACTAAAAGTACAAAACTCAGCTGGGTGTTGTGGCAGACGCCTGTAATCCCAGTTGCTTAGGAGGCTGAGGCAAGAGAATTGCTTGAACCTGGGAGGCAGAGGTTGCAGTGAACTGTGATTGTGCCATTGCACTCTGGCCTGGGTGACAGAAGGAGACGCTATTTAAAAAAATTAAAAAATAGAATAAAAAACACCAAAGAAGAACAGAAAGTATCTCTAGAATTTTGGCATAATTGCTGGAAAATAGTTTAATTTAGCTTTTTATTTCTCAGAAACAGAAACTGAAGCATAGCAATACTAAGTGATTTTACCAGAGGTCACCAGCTTGTCAGAGACAGATCAGGGACTACACACAAGTCCTCTCCCATCCCAGTGCCAACCAGGCCCAACCCTGCTTATCTTCTAAGACTAGATGAGATTGACTAATTCTTCTGACTTGTATTCTGTGGGCTTTCTATTGTACCTTGGATTTATGTGCATACATGAGTGAGGAAACCGACAATGGTTGAGAGTCCAGAAAAAGAAAAAAAAAAGATTAATTGGAATTGGGGTGAAGTCAGGAGACACTAAAATGTTCCGTAGTAAGAACAAGTTTGAGATAAAGGAGATTTTCAGGGAAAGAACCCCTTTAAGAAGCCTGTGATGGGACAGGGTGAGATTTTAGTTCTGGAAGAGGAGTCTGTTGAAAGTTGATCCACTGGCTTGAAATTCTCGCAGCCAGCACAGCAGTCTGAGCTGGACTTGGGATGTTCACGCTCGGTGTGGGGAGGGGCATCTGCCATTGCTGAGGCTCGGGTAGGTGGTTTTAACCTTGCCTGAGTAAACAAAGTCACCGAGAAGTTTACACAGCAATTGGGTGGAGCCCATGGCTGCTCAGCAAGGCCACTGCTGGCAGACTGTGTCACTAGACTCCCTCCCCACTGGGCAGGGCATCTCTGAAAAAAGGCAGCAGCCTGTCAGGGACTTATAAATAAAGCCCCCACCTTTCTGGGACAGTGCACCTGGGAAAAGGGGCAGTTGTGGGTACAGCTTCAGCAGACTTAAATGTCCCTGCCCGACAGCTCTGAATGGAGCAATGGATCTCCCAGCATAATGCTTGAGCTCTGATAAGGGACAGACTGCCTCCTGAAGTGGCTCCCTGAACCCTGTATATCCTGACTGGAAGACATACCCAAGCAGGGGCTGACAGACAGCTCATACAGGAGAGCTCTGGCTGGCATCTGGCAGGTACCCTCCTGAGACAAAGCTACCAAAGGAAGGAAAAGGCAGCAGTCTTTGTTGTTCTGCAGCTCCCACTGGTGATTCCCGGTCAAGCAGAGTCTGGAGCGGACCTCCAGCAAATTCCAGCAGACCTCCAGCAGAGGGGCCTGACTGTTAGAAGTCCACTCAGAGACCCCATCCAAAGGTCAACAACTTCACACACCAAAGGTAGATAAATCTATGAAGATGGGAAGGTGGTGCAAAATAGCTGAAAACTCCAAAAATTAGAACGCCTCTTCTCCAAGGGATCACAACACGTCACCAGCAGGGAACAAAGCTGATTGGAGAATGTGTTTGATGAATTGATAGAAACAGGCTTCAGAAGGTGGTTAATAACAAACTTCTCTGAGCTAAAGGAACATGTTCTAACCCAATGCAACGAAGCTAAGAACCTTGAAAAAAGGCTAGATGAAATGCTAACTAGAATAACCAGTATAGAGAAGAACATAAACGACTTGATGGAGCTGGAAAACACAGCACGAGAACTTTGTGAAGCATACACAAATTTCAATAGCCGAATAGATCAAGCTGAAGGAAGGATATCAGAGATTCAAGATCAACTCAATGAAATAAAGGAAGAGGGCAAGATTAGAGAAAAAAGAATGAAAAGAAACAAAGAAAGCCTCCAAGAAATCTGGGATTATGTGAAAAGACCAAATCTGTGTTTGATCAGTGTACCTGAAAGTGACAGGGAGAATGAAATCAAGTTGGAAAACACTCTTCAGGATATTATCCAGGAGAACTTCCCCAGCCTAGCAAGGCAGGCTAGTATTCAAATTCAGGAAATACAGAGAACACCACAAAAATACTCATTGAAGAGAGCAACCCCAAGACAGATGATTGTCAGGTTCACCAGGGTTGAAATGAAGGAAAGAAATGCTAAGGACAGCCAGAGAAAAAGATCAGGCTACCCAAAAGGAAAGCCCATCAGACTCACAATGGATCTCTCAGCAGAAACCCTACAAGCCAGAAGAGAGTGGGGGTCAATATTCTATTCAACATCCTTAAAGAAAAGAATTTTTTTTTTTTTTGAGATGGAGTTTTGCTCTTGTTACCCAGGCTGGAGTGCAATGGCGCGATCTTGGCTCACCACAACCTCTGCCTCCTGGGTTCAGGCAATTCTCCTGCCTCAGCCTCCTGAGTAGCTGGGATTACAGGCACGCACCACCATGCCCAGCTAATTTTTTGTAGTTTTTTAGTAGAGACGAGGTTTCACCATGTTGACCAGGATGGTCTCGATTTCTTGACCTCGTGATCCACCCGCCTCGGCCTCCCAAAGTGCTGGGATTACAGGTGTGAGCCACCGCGCCCGGCCAAGAAAATGATTTTTAACCCAGACTTTCATATCCAGCCAAACTAAGCTTCATAAGCGAAGGAGAAATAAAATCCTTTATGGACAAGCAAATGCTGAGAGATTTTGTTATCACCAGGCCTGCCTTACAGGAGCTCCTGAAGGAAGCACTAAACCTGGAAAGGAACAACCAGTACCAGCCACTGCAAAAACATACCAAATTGTAAAGACCATCAACACTATGAAGAAATTGTGTCAACTGACGGGCAAAACAACCAGCTAGCATCAAAATGGCAATATCAAATTCACACATAACAATATTAATCTTAAATGTAAATGGCTACATGCCCCAATTTAAAGACACAGACTAGCCAATTGGATAAAGAATCAAGACCCATCGGTGTGCTGCATTCAGGAGGCCTATCTCACTTGCAGAGATACACATAGGCTCAAAATAAAGGGATAGAGGAAGATTTACCAAGCAAATGGAAAACAAAAAAAAAAAAAAAAAAAAAAAGCAGGGGTTGCAATCCTAGTCTCTGATAAAACACACTTTAAACCAACAAAGATCAAAAGAGAGAAAGAAGGACTTACATAATGGTAAAGGGATTAATGCAGCAAGAAGAGCTAACTATCCTAAATATATATGCACCCAATACAGGAGCACCCAGATACAAAAAGCAAGTTCTTAATGACCAACAAAGAGACTTAGATGCCCACACAATAATAATGGGAGACTTTAACACCCCACTGTCAATATTAGACAGATCAACGAGACAGAAAATTAACAAGGTTATCCAGGACTTGAACTCAGATCTGGACTAAGCAGACCTAATAGACATCTACAGAACCCTCCACCCCAAATCAACAGAATATACATTCTTCTCAGCACCACATCACACTTATTCTAAAATTGACCACATAATTAGACATAAAACACTCCTCAGTACATGCAAATAAACAGAAATCATAACAATCTCTCAGATCACAGTGCAATCAAATTAGAACTCAGGATTAAGAAACTCACTCAAAACTGCACAACTACGTGGAAACTGAACAACCTGCTCCTGAATGACTACTGGATAAATAATGAAATGAAGGCAGAAATAAAGATGTTCTTTGAAACCAATGAGAATGAAGACAAAATGTACCAGAATCTCATTTAAGGCAGTGTGTAGAGGGAAATTTATAACACTAAATGCTCACAAGAGAAATGAGTAAAGATTTTAAATCCACACCTTAACATCATGATTAAAAGAACTAGAGCAGCAAGATCAAACAAATATATAAAACTAGTAGAAGACAAGAAATAACTAAGATCAGGGCAGAACTGAAGGAGATAGAGACACAAAAAAACCCTTCCAAAGATCAATGAATCTGGGAGCTAGTTTTTTGAAAATATCAACAGAATAGATAGACCATTAGCCAGACTAATGAAGAAAAGAGAGAAGAATCAAATAGATCCAGTAAAAAATTATAAAGGGGACATCACCACAAATCCCACAGAAATACAGACTACCATCGGAGACTACTACAAATACTTCTATGCAAATAAACCAGTAAATCTAGAAGAAATGGTTAAATTCCTGGACACTTACACCCTCCCAAGACTAACCCAGAATGTAGTTGAGTCCCTGAATACATAGACCAATAACAAGGCCTGAAATTGAGGCAGCAATTAATAGCCTACCAACCAAAAAAAGTCCAGGACCAGACAGGTTCACAGCCAAATCCTATGAGAGGTACAAAGAAGAGCTGGTACCATTCTTGCTGAAACTATTCCAAACAATAGAAAAAGAGGGAATCCTCCCTACCTAATTTTATGAGAACAACATTATCCTAATACCAAAACCTAGCAGAGACACAGCCAGAAAAGAAAATTTTTGGCAAATATCCATGACGAACATTGATGCAAAAATCCTCAATAAAATACTGGCAAACTGAATCTAACAGGACATCAAAAAGTTTATCCATCACAATCAAGTAAGCTTCATCCCTGGGATGCAAGTCTTGTTCAACATATGCAAATCTATAAACGTAATCTATCACATAAATAGAACCAAAGACAAAAAACACATAATTATCTCAATAGATGCAGAGAAGGCCTTCGACAAAATCAACAACGCTTCTTGCCAAAAACTCTCAATAAACTAGTTATTGATGGAATATATCTCAAAATAATAAGAGCTATTTATGACACACCCACAGCCAATATCATAATGAATGGTCAAAAGCTGGAAGCATTCCCTTTAAAAATAGGCACAAGAAAAGGATGCCCTCTCTTACCACTCCTATTCAACATAGTATTGGAAGTTCTGGCCAGGCCAATCAGGCAAGAAAAAGAAGTAAAGGTATTCAGTTAGGAAAAGAGGAAGTCAAATTGTCTCTATTGTAAATGACATGATTGTATATTTAGAAGACCCCATCGTCTCAGCCCAAAATCTCCTGAAGCTGATAAACAACTTCAGCAACGTCTCAGTATACAAAATCAATGTGCAAAAATCACAAGCATTTCTATACACCAATGACAGACAAACAGAGAGCCAAACCATGAACTCCCATTCACAATTGCTAAAAAGAAAATAAAATACCTAGGAGTACAACTAACAAGGTATGTGAAGGCCCTTTTCATGGAGATACAAACCACTGCTCAAGGAAATAAGAGAGGACACAAACAGATGGAAAAACATTCCATGCTCATGGTAAGGAAGAGTCAATATTGTGAAAATGGCCATTCTGTTCAAAGTAATTTATAGATTCAATGCTAACCCCATTAAGCTACCCTAACTTTCTTCATAGAATTGGGAAAAAAAAACCCATAAATTTTATATGGAACCAACAAAGAGCCTGCATAGCCAAGATCATCTTAAGCAAAACAAAAACAAAAACAAAACAAAGCTGGAGGCATCACGCTACCTGACTTCAAACTATACTACAAGGCAACAGTAATCAAAAGAGCATGGTACTGGTACAAAAACAGTGATATAGACCAATGGAACAGAACAGAGACCTCAGAAATAACACCATACATCTACAACCATCTGATCTTTGACAAACCTCACAAAAACAAGTAATGGGGAAAGGATTCCCTATTTAATAAAGGGTTTTGGGGAAGCTGGCTAGCCATATGCGGAAAGCTGAAACTGGATCCTTTCCTTATACCTTATACAAAAATTAACCTCAGATGGATTAAAGATTTAAAGATAAGACCTAACACCATAAAAACCCTAGAAGAAAACCTAGGCAATACCATTCAGGACATAGGCATAGGCAAGGACTTCATGACTAAAATGCCAAAGCTATGGCAACAAAAGCCAAAATAGATAAATGGGATCTAATTAAACTAAAGAGCTTCTGCACAGCAAAAGAAACTATCATTAGAGTGAATCCACAACCAACAGAATGGGAAAAAATTTTTGCAATCTACCCATCTGACTAAGGGATAATATTCAGAATCTACAAAGAACTTAAAACAAATTTACAAGAAAAAAAACCCATCAAAAAGTGGGTGAAGGATGTGAACAGACACTTCTCAAAAGAAGACATTTATGCAGCCAGCAAACATATGAAAAATCAAAACCACATTGAGATACCATCTCACGCCAGTTAGAATGGTGATCATTAAAAAATCAGGAGACAACAGATGCTGGAGAGGATGTGGAGAAATAGGAAAGCCTTTACACTGTTGGTGGGAGTATAAATTAGTCCAACCATTGTGGAAGAGTGTGGCAATTTCTCAAGGATCTAGAACTAGAAATACCATTTCAACAAGTGATCCCGTTACTGGGTAAATAACCAAAGGATTATAAATCATTCTATTATAAAGACACATGCACACGTATGTTTATTGCGGCACTGTTCACAATAGCCAAGACTTGGAACCAACCCAGATGCCCATCGATGATAGACTGGATAAAGAAAATGTGGCACATATACACCATGGAATACTTGCAGCCATAAAAAAGGATGAGTTCATCTCCTTTGCAGGGAAATGGGTAAATCTGGAAACCATCATTCTCAGCAAACTGACACAAGAACAGAAAACCAAACACCACATGTTCTCACTCGTAAGGAGGTGTTGAACAATGAGAACACGTCGACACAGAGAGGGGAACATCACATACCCGGGCCTGTCAGGGAGTCGGAGGCTAGGGGAGGGATAGCAGGGGGTTGAGGGATAGGGAATGGATAGCATTAGGAGAAATACCTAATGTAGATGAGGGGGTGATGGATATAGCAAACCACCATGGCATGTGTATGCCTATGTAACAAAACTGCACATTCTGCACATGTACCTCAGAACTTAAAGTATAATAATAAAAATTTTTGTTTCGATACAACACTGTATAAAAATCCTAAATATTATAAAGCTAAGCATAAAAGTCTTAATTAGTTCCTCTAGAAAACAGAACCCAAGCTAAGAAATTCAGGTGCTTTACTTGAAGGTGCAAACCCAGGTCCTGAGGATTGAGAGTAAAAGGAAAATGAAGCAAAGAAAAATTCTAAGCTATGCAATGCAAAGCATTTCTCTACTGGCTGGCACTTGACGCTGAAAAGCAGGTCATTCAGCAGGCAGTTGTTCTTAAGACTCCTCCAAAAGAACTGGAAGAAAGACCTGTACCTTCAAGTATTTCATGGAGTTTTAAAGTGGAGGAACAACCAAATAGCTAAGGGCATATGAAGACATGCAGGTTTTGTGTACCAGTATATTAAGGAGGAAAGAAAGAGGAAAGTGTAGCAAGAAGTGGCATGAAAAAGTGAGTAAAAACAGTAGGTGACTATAGAAAGGTCCTGGACCCATGGTGGAACAAGGAATTTAATTTTGGGCTTAGACCTGGATCTAACTCCATGTTCCATCATCTTGTGTGACCCTTATGAGTTAGATCACCTTTCTAAGCAGTATGTTTCTCATATGTTAAAATGAAGTGAAATATCACCTCATGAGGTAGTTTTAAAAAATAAATATACTAACTCAATGAAATTGCTTGGCACTCAGTGTACATTGCTTTTCTCTATTCCAATTCTGGTATCTTATTTTAATTTCACAAATGTCGATTATACCAGCTCTTCCCCAGCATTTGTTTCTAGGGAGATTGGGACACTAGGAGGGAAAGATCAATATGTTTCCCCAGTTTATTGGGAAATGACTGTCTTGAATTCCTCTTAGCTTCCTCTATCCTCAGCATGGCTAATGCTAAAAAGAATCTCCAAATTTTATCATTTCATAATTTTTTTTTTAAAGAAAGAAAGAGAAAGGGGGAGAGAGAACAGGAGTCTTGCTCTATTGCCCAGGCTGGAATGCAATCTAAAAATAGGTATTAAAAACCTCTTTTATGCTGATAATTGTGCTTAACAGTGGAGACAGGAAGGAATAAGGGAAGAAAATAACAAACAGCCAACCAATATTTCATTTAAGTCTGTGAAATGCTATGCAAATGCTGAAGAGTTATTTACTTCCAATTATGTGGTCACTTTCAAAATAGGTATAATATGATACTGAGAAAAATGTATGTTCTGTGGACCTGGGGTGAAGAATTCTACAAATATTCACTGAATTTACTTGTTCCACATCTGAGTTCAAATCATAGATGTCCCTGCTAATTTTCTATTTCATTGATCCGTCGAATATTAACAATGTGGTGTCAAAGTCTCCTGCTATTATTGTACAGGAGTCCAAGTCTCTTTATAAGTCATTAAGGACTTGTCTTATGAATCTGGGTGTTCCTATTTTGGGTGCATATATATTTATGACCATTGACTCCTGTTGTTGCGTTGATCCTTTTACCATTATGTAATGTCCTTCTTTGTTTCTTTTAGTCTTTGTTACTGTTAAAGTCTGTTTTGTCAGAGACGAAAGTTACAACTCCTGTTTTCTTTT
>NW_016107847.1:370632-386824 GCF_001604975.1 Cebus imitator | reverse complement strand
GTTCTCGTATTGTATTCTTCAGTTCCATTAATTCACTTATATTCCTCTCTAGGTTGTCTATTCTCATTAGGTTCGTCAAACCTTTTTTCAAGGTTCTTCGTTTCTTTACATTGGGCTAGAACATGTTCTTTTAACTCACAGAAGTTTCTTATTATCCACCTTCTGAAGCCTAAATCTGTTAATGGAATGCAGTCCTTCTCCATTAGGCTTTGTTCCCTTATTGATGAGGAACTGTGATCCCCTGTAGAGGGAGAGGCATTCTGCTTTTGGGTATTCTCAGCCTTTTTATGCTGGTTTCTTCCCGTGATTGTAAATTTATCCACCTGTCGTCTTTGTAATTACTGACTTTCAAATTAGGTCTCTGATTGGATGTCCAACTTGTTGATTCCCAGTGCCAGAATCTGAGCAACCCACTGCGCCAGCCAAAACAGTGGCGTTAAGATTCGTGGTGCTTTTCTGCCTGGGAATCTCCGGTCTGGCTTCCTTCTTGAGTCCCTTTTTCAATCAGCTGAATAGGCTACTCTGCCTTCCTGGAGCTCCAAAAGTCGACCAAAAGGGGACCCAGTCCCGTTTACTCTGCACCAAGAACCGCTGCCCCTGGGGTGCAGGCAAAACCGCAGTGCCGGCCACAAGAGTTGCGCTGGCGACCCGTAAGTCTCCTCCGCTGGGAATCTCCTGGTCCATTAGCAACAAAAATTCATCTGAAAGTGTGGTGTCCTCTCATTCTCTGTGCTTTCACTGGGAGCTACAATCCTGAGCTGCTAGTAATCGGCCATCTTGGATCTCTCCTTCATAATTTTTTTAAAAACCTCCATGTTTCCTATTGAAAAGTGAGTCATTTATCATCAAATTACCTTCTTTAGGTCCAATTTTACAATCTCTGATAAAATGATTCTTTTCTGAGAATTATCTTAAAAAGGTGATTTAATTTGCTTGTTTATTAACTTTTCTCTGATAGTAAGGCCATGAGTGACATAGCTAAATATGAGTCAAGGCTAGAAGATTTGGTGTTTACTGTCCTTGGAAAGTGGAACTGCAGTTTTATTAGTGAAGACAGCTTTCTTTAATAGTGAAATATGAGGTTCAGCTTTGGCAAAGCCAGCTAACTTTACCATGTAATCACTTACAACTGCTGTGGAGTCTTATTAATGCAGAAATCTGTTTTCATTTATCCCTGATTATATTTGAATTATAGTTTATTTTAATTTTTTGAGACAGGATCTCTCTCTGTCACCCAGGCTGGAGTGCAGTGGTACAGTCTTGGCTCACTGCAACCTCTGCTTCCCGGGCTCAGGCAATACTCCCACTTTAGTCTCCTGAGGATCTGGGACTACAGGCCCTCCCAACTGTGTCCAGCTAATTTTTGCTTTTTTTTTTTTTTTTCTGTAGAGATGAGGTTTTGCCATGTTACTGAGGCTGGTCTCAAACTCCTGAGCTCAAGTTATCCTCCTGCCTGGGCCTCCCAGAGTTCTGGGATCACAGGCATAAGCCACTGCATTCAGCCTATTATTTTCAATGGTTAGCTATTTTCTTCTACTTCTTATTTGTTGCTCTGTGGTTTGACACTTATTTGGTTATTTCTCATATATACTCATTTTGGAAATGAAAGAGTTTTAAATAGGAAATGGTTTCATAGGGAATATCTAGAACCTGCATCCTCACAGGGGCAGTATCGCCCCCAAATGGGTGAAAATTGGTTCTTAGGGAGCAAAACATATTCTACTCTTTAAATATATAAAGCACAGATATACATATATACAGTAGATATATTGTATATCTGTGGTATTAAAATTTTACAAGGGGTGATTAGAAAAAATATGTCTAAAACAGCACCTGAGGAGCATTGATAATATAAAAAAGGTTGAGAAGCACTAGTTTATAACTGAGAAAGGTAATTTTTAAGAGGTAAAACTCGAAAGATTCAGAATAATTCCTCCACCAACACTGTGTTATCTATGTTAATGATCATCAGACCATAGAAAAGCTGACTGTGTGGGAGTTTAGTTGTTGTTCATATCCTTCCTTTTGCTTTCAAGCCTGTTGATGTTTGTGTTTTCTTTCTAGCCTGTTGGTTCTTGTGACTGTTTTTCATTGTTTTCTAGTTATGATTAAGTTATATATTAACAAGATCAAGTCAGGGTCCATTGAGTTGTTAGATTAGTTTGGTGTTTAGAATCATCTGTTAACGTTACATTCTGCCACAGGTGGCAGAATAGCTTATTTTTCAGACCTATAATATTTCATTAGTAAAACAATAACAACAAAACACCATTGGCTCAATAATATTAGTAACAAACACAAATTTGCTGATGTCTCTAACCAATCTATTGAGCATACGTCCATCCACCTGAATTTCTACAGCACTTTTAACATCACTTGCTGGGCATATAGCTGGGCTTTAGAGAATCAGAACACTTTCTTCTGGAAAGTAAAATAGAACGTCTTATTTTCCTAGCTACAGAGTGTCTTAGCCCATAATTACAAGCATTAGGAAGGTTTTCAATAAGTGTTCTTTAATAATTTATTAAATTACCAGGTAGTTAAAATATGCCTCAAAAGAGAGATAGCCAAAATAAAAATATGCTTTAAAGTCTGTGTGGAATATTGTTTTACATGAGATGCTTTATTGTAGATGAGTAGGAAATGTTTTGTGCAATAAATGTAGAATTCTGCCTTATCTGTGCCAGTGGTGTTTTAAGAAACATTTTCTTCTGAGAAATATTAGTTCAAATATTACAGAATTTGAATAAGGTGTCATATTATTTTCCTCTGTCTGTCTGAAGAAAATTTTATCCCCAAAACAAAAGTCTTAAAAATAAATTATAATCTCTATGAGCTGTTATGGAATGATTTCCTTGATATATCAAGTGAAAAAAAGCAAAGTGTAAGTGACTAACTGTAGTATGGTACCTTTCTTGTAAGAGACAGGCAACTAAGAAATGTGCATTCATGAACAGAGAAACACAGGATGGAGAAGCCAGAAACAAATGAGACTGGTTATATATGGGAGGTGATATGGTTTGGATCTGTGTCCCCTCCCAAATCTGTGTCAAATTGTAAGTCCCAATGTTGGGGGTGGGGCCTGGTGGGAGGTGATTGGATTATGGGGGCGGTTTCTTTTGGTTAACACCATCCCCCTTGGGTCTGTTGTGGTGATAGGGAGTGCTCATGAGATCTGGTTGTTTGAAAGTGTGTGGAACCTCTGTCCCCACTGCCTTGCTTCTGCTCTGGCCATGTAAGATGTGCCTGCTACCCCGTCACATTTTCTGCCATGATTGTAAGTTTACTGACACTCCCCAGAAGCAGAAGCCACTATGCTTCCTTGTACAGCCTGCAGAACTATGAGCCAATTAAATCTCTTTTCTTTATATATTACTCAGTCTTAGGTATTTCTTTATAGCAGTGCGAGAATTAACTAATATGGGAGGGAAAAGTGAAGGAGAATGGAAATAGAGAAGAGGTGAAGCGGGAGTGAGTCTTAATATATCTTTTTATATATTTCTGACTTTTAGAACCATGTTAGTATTTCACTTACTTAAAAAAAATTATTCAGGATGTGGGGAAACCCAAAGTGGAAAACAAATAGTAATAAATCAACCTAACTATTACACATGAGTAATGTAACAACAGTGAGTGGAATAGTGAAGGAAATAATTCATCGAAGCAACTTGGAAAAACAGTTTTTGATTACATATTAAAAGGTGAAAGAACTGCACACAATGCTTTTTAGTTAATGGCTTGTTTTTCACAGGGTTAGCAATTTTGAAATTATGTGTCCTTTAGAGCAATTAAGTAAAGATATTGCAGATAATGAAAACTAAGTTTCTCATTTTCAGAGGAAGAAAGTACAAATAAGGGAAGAAGGAAGGCTGGAATGGCCTCTGTGATGGATTAGAATTGTAGGTATGAATATGAACTAATATATACACACAATTAATACAACTAACATATACACACAATTCTTAATATATACACACAAATATAAAGAAATAGATACAAATGCTGTGTATGCATGGCTTTAATATACATACATATATTTTCCAGTTCTGTCCACTGTGAGGCCTAGAAACAGTAAAAACCCAGTAGCCATGAGCTCTCCCAGCTCAGATCTTGGTTTCTAAATATCCTTCCCAAATTTCTCTGAAGCTTCACTTTTTCAGAGAAATGGCTGATTGCAGGACTGAGGCTGAGGAAGTATAAGATGACCCTAGAGCATCTTATTACACTAGAAAATAAGGCTGTGCTCAAGAAATGATTGGGACATGTCAAGTGGATATAGAAGCCCAGTTACAAGAGCAACCACTGGCCAAATTGAGAACAAATTTGAGCAACAAAATAAGTTATGATGGTAATGAATTATAATTCATAGACTAAAATAAATGTCTATATGTTCATAGGGTTAAAATTAATAAATAAACTGAGAGAATGGAAATCTCTTCTTACAGCAGAACTCTAACAAATGTAGAAGCAGCGATGGAAATAGAAAAATCACTATTATTTTTGAATATTTAATTTTTTTCCTTTTGTACATTACCCTTAAAACTCCTTACCATTTATTAAATACTGTAATGATAAGAGTTATAGGCAAGAATCATCACTCAATGCTAAAACAATTGGACAGAAGTATTTGGATAATCTCAAAGTATAGCTCCACAAAATACCTAGTAATTTCAAAGAGAGATATAGTAACTTTATATTGGATCAGCCTGGCAGACACCCCATAACCAAGTGACCAAAGTTAACATCATCAGTATTGAGACATATTGACATGTTTGCCTTGATACACTGAAAAAGATATATAATATCATTAAGTGATAGTCTTGCCAAAAATGTGTAACCTGATTTTAATGATGAGCAAACTTCAAACCCAAATAGAGGAATTCTGTATTTATTCTATAAAATTCTATATTTATTCTATAAAATAACAGGCTAGTACACTTCAAAACTGTCATGGTTATAAAAGACAAAGAAAGACTGAAGAAATGTCCTGGATTGGGGCAGACTAAGGAGGCATGACAAATAAACACAGTGAATGACCCTGAGTAGATCTTAGACCAGAAAAAGCACCTTAGTGGGACAAATGGCAAAATCGGAATAAGATTTGTAGATGAGTTTATAATATTTCAAGTACTGTGGTTATATAAGATGTTGCATTCAGGTAAACTAGGTGAAGAGTTTACTAGACTTTCTTATATTATTTTGCAACTCCAGTTACTTAAAATGAAAAGTTAAAATTCAAAAAACTTAAGAAGAAAATTTATAATGGGGAGAGATTTAAGGGCAAATACAGGTTCTAGTTATCTTCTTGGCTATCGTTTTTTGACATAACTATTAATAAAAAAAGAAGAAACTGTTCATTTTCTAAAGAGAGTGATACATTTGTAAACACTTCAGGTTTGTCATGTATTTAAAGTTATTTGTTTTAATTCTAACTGGCAAATTTGAATATAACTAAATAATAGAATTAGGTGTGGAAATTAAATGGAAAGAAATGAAAAGAAATCGCACAGCAAATTTTGACCTTCATACTTAAAATCAATAATAATCATCAAATGCTCTCACCTACAGAGTCACGTTAAATGATTATACATAACACAGTGCATGAATTTTGCCTTTTTGAGTATATAATTGACAACTGGCACTATGCATTCATTAATGTGAGATCTGAGAAAAGTATTAAATTCAAAGCTATTTGGTAGTTATCTGTCAGGAGGTGTTTTTCTGATGCTCTTCTTCCAAGGGACATTTTCTGCTACCGTCATCAGTAAAATTGATTGAACGTTTATAATGTGTTGATTGTCACTCACAAGAGATATGTTCTCTGATTGCTGAGGCAAATGCTTTATGCTTCCAAAGATTTAAGATTCCAAAGGAGCCTGGCAAGTATGATTATAACTTTAGAGAGTTAAAGGTCCAAAACTGGGACCGTGGGGTGGAGTAGAGTATGATACGTGGCCTTGTACTTCCACAGGGTGAGATGGAGCATCAGTGTCAGAGAAAATAAAAGAATAAAATAAAAAATGTGGAGACCCTGATGCACATGACAAATAGACCTAAGAGCAATCAAGGTTACCTACTCTTAAGAGAAATTTATATTTACATCAGATAGTAGTTCTGTTTCCCTTTCTCTTCTCTGTACCTAAATGTACACACTCACGTACAGATACACATACAGTTACTTCTGAACTTGGCTGTGCTGCATTTGTTTGTTGCATGTGTCTGTTTTTACTGGTGTAACCACTTACTAGTCAGTGAAAACATGTAGTTTTACCTTGATTTTTGGTTATATCATTAAGATGGAGAAGTAGTTCCTGACCTGTAGCTATGGGTTTACTTTTATTTTAAGGACTATATATTTGTCATTCATCAAAACTAAAGGAAAAGGAGGAAAATATCTCTGCAAAATTATGGAGCAAAACAAATTATGCATATAAAAAATCATGTCTGCTAAATAGTATCATCATTCATCACTGAGTGGATCCTGGAAAAATTAGGGCCACCTTGGTGTCCTTTTCAGGGGCGTTGGTTATCACAATTTAGGAGCTGACTTGAGGAATTAAGTAGTAATATGGAATTATCCTACAGCTGTCCCCTAGCCTTTTCCTACTGGGTTTTAGACCCTGTTTACCCCCACATATACAATAATGGGAAACCCAGGAATATGTTCAGTTCCAAGCAAGCTAAATATAACTCCACCTTCTTTCTCTTCTACCTCTGAATGCAAATGAGGATGAAGCGGACAATAATAAGATTATAGTAATAAGCTTGAACCTGCTGTAAGTTATTAATTATTATCAGAAACTGCTCTGAATTATTTGTATAATCTATTCTAGTATTTTTATCATTAGTAGCAAATTATTTCCAACACATCTCATAACAGATAGATAGAGCCCTAGAACCTGCACATGAAAGTGGAGCATTCTGCTCTGGGACAGTTCCCTTGCTTTGTTATACAGAAGTAATCTTACGCTGTCTATGCCTTGTTTTCTATGTTGATGTCTAAGGATTATCTAAAAACTTAAACTCCTTTTCCCCCCTATTTATCCCTCAAAGTTTTCCTGGGTTATCTATCACCTTCATGCCTTATACCTCAGATGAAGTTCATCACTTTGGCATTTGTAACATATATATAGTGTTGGCATACTTCTATTATTGCCCACTGCATACTGCATTATGTCCATTTGTTCATGTGTCTGTCTCCTGACTACTACGTGAGTTCTGTAGATGAGGACCCACTCTTACTTATCATTGTATATCCTTTACTTAACACTGTGCCTGGCTTAGAATTGCTGCTATACTTAATGTCTGGTAATCTATGGAAATGGTTCTAGGATACATTTTTTGTGAAATAAATATGTCATTAATGATCTATAATGTGTATATATATCAGTGAAGAAATGACCAAAAGACTGCCACTGTTTAGTATAAAATTAAACTATTTTGGGATGGGAGAAGAGGGAGAATGATGGGAGGAGAAAGAAAAAATAAAACAGTTTTCCTTTTTACTTACCTGAGTTTGCTTGTGAAATATGACAAATTTCACTCAAGACTGATTGCCATTCAATGCTAAGAGGTTTGTGGTCTTGGCTTGCCAGCCTCATGGTGTTTACCTTTCACTGCCATGCCAAGAGCAGATGACTTCCTTTCCTAAAAGCATGTTCTTGGAAACTCATTAACTTTGGGGTTGTCTACCTATCAGTCATTCTTCCTTTCTTCTTCCTAACTGAACCCTGACTCTTTTTTTGTCATCTACCCTCTTTCTACATGGAGCAGGGGCCTCTGTGGGTGGACTCTACCCCTGGATGCAGGTATGGACCTGATTGATCAATCCAATCCTGCCAGTGATCAGTTCCGGAATGTGTATGTGCTGCAGTTTGATAAAATAGGAAAGGTGGCTGGGGAGTTCTGGGAAAGTTTTCCCTCTCTCTTTTGGAGAGTTTCCAGAAGTAAGCTCTCTCTCTTCCTCTGGAGGCTTTTGTATGCAGATGTGAGACTGAACTGCCACTGCCATCTCACTGGGAGCCTGAGGGTGAAGTTAACCCTCAGAAGAGGGCAGAACTGATGGAATTTGGGGGAAATCAAGCCAGGGCTGGTAGATTAAGTCAACCATAGAACCTGCCCTTATGCTAGTTTTCCAGTTACATGAGTCAATAAATGTTCTCACTTTTTAAGCTAGTTTGATAAGTGTCTGCTGTGATTTATAGCCTAAAGTGTTCTAACTTGTTAAACAAACAGACAAACAAAAAAACCACTTCTCTAATGTTGAATAGATGGAAAGTGGAACTAGGGCCAGTGAAAGACAATTTGGCAGGTAGGAGGACAAAAAAGTAGTTTCTTTAGACCAATGCTTACTGAAACACAAATTGCTGGGGCTTAGTCTCAGAGCTTCCAATTCAGTAGCTCTGGAGAAGGCCTGAGAATTTGCACCTTTAAAAAGTTCTGCAATGGTGTTGATGCTACTGGTCCAAGGACTTTGAGAACCACTACCTTAGATTTCCAAGCATTCTGCCTTTTATGCCAGGATAGTCAAGGGTGGTGGGCAGGACCACAGTGTTGAAAAGTGAGCAGTAGCTGTTCATTGGAAGAGCCATTGGGCTCCTCAAAGCAGGTTGAACAGGTAAACCCACATAAAGGTATAAAACTTATCAAAACACTTTTTATTGTCTTTTTTTTTTTTTTTTGAGATGGGGTCTCACTTTGTCACCCAGGCTGGAGTGCAGTGACATGATCTTGGCTCACTGCAATCTCTGCCTCCCAGGTTCAAACAATCCTCCCACCTCAGCTTCCTGAGTAGCTGGGACTATAGGCGCTTGCCACCTTGCCTGGATAAACTTTTTATTGTCTTCTTAAACTGTAAATTCCATGAGGAGTGAGCATATGACTTGAATATCTTTATTCCCCATGGGATTTAACACACACCTGTAAGCACACTGTAGGCACTCAGTAATATAGAGTTAACTCACTGGAAATAATACTTGGTTAACTCACTGGAAAGAAAGCACTGTTTGCCAAATTTTGTGATTGGATGTTTTAAGGCAAGGGTAAGTACAATATAAGGAAGGCTAAAAGTAGCCCAGGATTATGATTATGTACATAAGAGCTCACCTCCTTGCTAAGAAGCTCCAGTAACTTTTCCTTTAGGGAAAATGCAACACTGAGGTCTCCTCTTTGAAGCCTTTGGCTTTGCTCTGAAAAACTGTCATCACCTGTCTCTTTTTTTCATACAAACCACAAAATAAGTCTCTGATAGTGCTCTACTGGTCAGGCAATATTGGTTTTTCCTTCAAGAATTTACTCCCCCTGTGGACACATCAACTCCAAGATTACAGTCAGGGAAACCTCCTGTGTTTCAGATAAATAACAAACTATAACTCTGTAATAGAAGAGAACACCCTCTGCCTTTTATGTAGTTTGCATTCAGACAAATAACTGTTTCTTAAATGAGAAACATAATTGGTATTTTTCCTGTGGCTGGGAGTGCTCCCGTGCTTTCTTCCAAGCAGCAAACAGTGGCCCCAAATGCAGTGAGGCTCTGCCTATGACTTGTGATGGAAGGAAATTGGCAGGTATGGGACCTTCTACCTGGCTAGAAGGATCTGCTTCCTCCAAGCCTCTGTTTAAGCCAGGTTTTTGTTTACCTTGAAGCAAGGTCAGACAAGTGCTTCTTGACTTTGTTACTCTTTGCATTTCTTTTAACATCGGGTTTTGCCAAGTGATTCATACATGCTCGAAATGCAGAGAGGAACCCAAAGGAGTGGCATTTCCCTTAACCAGGAAAGGATTAAGACAGAAACATCAAACGTGATGGATGTGGTTTGACACATTCCTGTCCTTTACAGCCACCCACACCATATACTGAGGCCTCTCCCATGGTTCCAGGCTTCTCCTATAGTTCCAGGCTTCTCCTGGGTCTAGCCAGCAGAAAGGGAGGGGACAGTCTCTGTGAATACGTAAATACATGATAGTATCAAACCGTAGGCCTTTATAGTGGCATTTCTCTAACAATATAATTGAATTTTGATTTGGAGCAAATTGATGGTACTCATTGCACACTATATGTTTGCCCTTATATTTCTACAAGTTACTAGAAATAAATTTTAAATAAACACTTCTTATTTAGGGAATCAGCAAAAACTATAATAAGTGTCATTAGGAAGACTCATTCAAATACACAAAGATATGAGTTTAATATGGTACTATTAAAAGATTGGACTTTGTTATGAAGTATAAAATATGACTATTAAGCTGAAAGGTTAAAACATGATAAAGAGGTTCTGCACATAAAGAGATTTCACAGAGCTTTTTCTAAGATGCTCTCCCCATACTGTCAAAAATACCATCAGCAGTCATTTAGCTGTCATCCAGTGTCTTGTCACATTACAGCAGAGAATGGGGATAAATTTCTTCATGTCTTAGTAGGAGTAAGCATTGGATATCACCTCAAGCAGGGCCTTCTGGGGACTCCCCACCTAGATACCCAAATTATAGAACACTTTACAAAGTGTGGAGAATAACCTCAAGCTTCCTCAGGTTCTCTGACAATTTCTTTTCCAGCCCAGGCTGACTTCTTATTGAGGTCATACCTTTCTTGTTGAGGATGATAGAAGCTGGATATTTCCCTTTTGTATCTCTCTTAAATCTGCTTGGTTCTTTTAAAAAAATAATATCTTATTCCTTTCTCCTGCTTTTAATTCCCTGTTATAAAACTTATAAAAATAGGTTAAAACCAGCTTGTCTTATAGCCCTTCCTGATAATTCTATTTTGTGAAGGTCATATTTTGCTGTTTTCTGCTGAGCCTTGATTATGGTGCTATGTTTCCCCAAGCGTTTTGTGAGTTAGGGTTGCAAGCTTTTGTTATCTGTTAGAATCCTGTATGACCTTATTTGAGGATGTATTTTTACCTAGAGCCTTCTTGTTTTCTTTAGCCAGGACCTCAGCAATGACATCTGGGAATCCATTTTTATGTTAATTTATCTGCTTGGGGTTTATCTGTCCTTGTAGTAGTATAAGTCTGTATGTCAGACCCACAAGAGGGCAGGCATGTGGTTATAAATTCTCAGGGGCAATTTTTTCCCTTCACCCAGATCTCAACCTGAGCTAGAGGAGGTTCCTTGTTGCTTACTTCTGTGCATTTGTTTTTTCTTTTTTCCAGTCCACCTGTTTTCAGAGGATATAGACCTCTACAGTCCTGGTTCAACATAAGAATCTCAGTTTTATCACCATATCTTGCGGCCACTCCATGTGTCATTTATACATAAAACCTTTTGTTACTTAGACTGGCAATGATGTTTAGAGTAACAAAAATTTGAGTACCTGTTTTAAAGATTTCTTTTTGTTTTGGGCCTTTGAGTGTTTCACTTTTCGTTCCTGAGAGTTTATACATTTTAAAAATCGTTGATTATATTTTATGCATCATTTCCAGGTGTTGTGGCAGGAGTATTTCAAGATATTTGGTCCGCTTTTAGGAAAAAAAAAAAAAAAAGGAAAGGAAGGGAGTAAGCATTCATAAATGTCATAAATGCAAATTGAATGTGACTCCAGTTATTTTAATAGTTACGGTCTTCCTAATTGCTGACTCCTTGACCAGTGTCCTAATTGTGGCTGAGAATCCAGCATCCATTCCGCTCTGCTCTAAACCAGTGGTTCACAAACTTAAGTGCATTGGAAATACCTGGAATTCTTGTTAAAAACACAGATTTCTGTGCTTCAACTCTATAGAGATTCTGATCCAATAAGTCTGGAGTGGGTCCTAATAGTTTGCATTTTTTCTGAAGTGCTGCTGGTGGCCTGGGGACTACCAGATATAAAAATCAGTCATAGTGATCCTATTCTTTTCTTTCCACTTGAGACGAGTTTAGGAATGGGCATATGACCTAAATCTACCAGAACAGATGAGGGGAAAGTCTGCTGGAGGCTTCCAGGAAAGGTTACCTCAATCCTGAGAAAAAGGCATAGGGAAAAAACAACTGTGTTTTCCTCTGGACATTGTCATTTAAGGACATGATGCTTAGAACTGTCACAGGCCTCTTACCTTCCTCGTAAAAATGAAGCTAATCTAGGGTAGAGGGCAGAGCCAAGAGAATCTCAGGGCAGCAGAGAAGGAATCTTGATAGCTATTCCTTGGCTAGGTTCTGACCTACTTCTGTTATTTCATTATGTGTGATACTCCATAAATAGAAAAAAATTAGAAAATTGAAATGAGTCAGGGTTTTCTGGTTACCTGCAGCCCCAAAGATTCTAAGTGATACAGCTATCATGTAGGTATGTTGAGTCTTATTACCTGTCACTCCCAGCTACAGAGTACCAAAGTGAGTTCATTTCAAATTATGTTTTTATTTCTTTTTTCAAACTACTAGTTTTCTGTAATACTTTTTTTCTCCGCTTTACCCCACCATACACCCAGTCTCACCCAGCCCTCTGGGAATATGCTGTAACAACTTCAAAATTGTGACTCTCTTGACAGCTACTCCAAACTTGCATCTCATTTCCACATGTGGGATTGCAGGATCCATTTCTAGTTGAATGCATGATGACAATTTTACAGGAAGTCTTCTTCCTTGTATTCTCTTTCTATATATTACTGTTTTCTGGCAACCCTAGCTAATGAATGACTTAATCTGTCTCTCTTTAGACTTTAATTCTAATTTTTAGAATTTCCCTATCAAGTCAACATTGATTTTATCAGAATTTCAAATGTATCTACTGTGTTGTATTTTTGCTGGAAAGAACTATAGCAGAAATCAAGCCTCATGATGCAAATGCCTGAATCCTGAATTGTGACCAGGACTGCAAAGAAAATAAAAAGGTAGCTCTCAGGGCAGTTGAACTAGCTCAGCACCTCCACATGGAATCTCAGAATGAGAACAGTGATATTTTTTCCTCCTCTTCTGTATAATTCTAGTTTGGAAAGCTCTTTATTCAGAATATCAAGGACTGTTGACAGTTGAATGAAAAGGGTAGAGGCTCATGGGTTTGCTAATGAGATACAAAGCCATCTTGGAATAAAAATAAATTTCTCTCTGTTGGCTTCTCCAGCCAAGGAAAAGTGAGTTAAGAAACTCAAACTGACCAGGTGTGATGGCTCACGCCTGTAATCCCAGCCCTTTGGGAGGCTGAGGCGGGCGGATCACAAGGTCAAGAGATCAAGACCATCCTGGCCAACATTGTGAAACCTTGTGTCTACTAAAAATACAAAAGTTAGCTGGGCGTGGTGGCATGCCCCTGTAGTCCCAGCTACTCGGGAGGCTGAGGCAGGAGAATTGCTGAAACCCGGGAAACAGAGGTTGCAGTGAGCCAAGATTCATGCCACTGCACTCCAGCCTGGTGACAGAGCGAGACTCCATCTAAAAAAAAAAAAAAAAAAGAACCTCAAGCCAATTTCTATTAACAGATATTCTTATCATGGTTAACTGTGCAATGCACATTTTAGTTGGCTTCTGAGAAGGGAGGACAAGGGCTTCCAGTTGTGTGATATCCTCCCAGCAGGTAGCTGGGCTAAGGTGAACAAATTGTACTGATGTGGCATGAAGCACACTCTCTGGTCAGAAAATAAAGTTTTTAGTTATAGTTAACATACAGCATGTTTTATAAAATTAAAATTTTCAGCCCACAAATTCAGGCAAGTATTAAAATGAAGAATTTTGTTATTTCCTGATACCAAATGTCTTTTTCTACTTTTTCTCCAATTCTAGTAATTTATCTAGACCAGCTCATAGTTCATGTCCTCTTTTGAAGCCTTGACTGACAAGCCAAGCTAGAAATGATATTTCTTTTGAGTACCTGAAGAACTAATATCCCTATTCTTGTCTTATTTTGTAAACTTGACTATACAGCTCTTTAAAGGCAGGGATTATATAATATCTTTTATTGTATTATCCACATAAGATCCACTAAAGTGTTTTGCACATAGTAATTGCTCAATACATGTTGGTTGGTTGGTTGATTTTTTTTTTTTTTTTTGAGTTTTGCTCTGTCACCCAGGCTGTACTGCAGTGGCACGATCTCAGCTTACTGCAACCTCTGTTTTCTGGGCTCAGGCGATTCTCCTGCCTCAGCCTCCTGAGTAGGTGGGACTACAGGCATATGCCGCCATGCCTGGCTAAGGTTTTTATATTTTTAGTAGAGATGGGGTTTCATCATGTTGGCTAGGCCAGTCTTGAACTCCTGACCTTAAGTGATCTGCCCACCTTGGCCTCCCAAAGAGCTGGGATTATAGGTGTGAGCCACCCCACTTGGCTGGTTGGTTGATTCTTTTTTCCTGTGAAGTACACAGCACTGAAGACTTGGAAATCATCTAAAAAGAGGGTTTTCGCACATAGAACATGTGGAGGAGGGCTTCTGGAAATTTATTGAAATTGAATGCAAAGTAGACATTTTATTGGGAGAGAGACCACAGCTGTCAACAGAATCACAAAGGGATTCTTGATTTCTTTCCAAATGAGGAGAATTACTGAACTAGGCTACTCATTTTCTTTTCTTCTTGACAAAACTATTAATAGGTCTCCAGATGTTGATGATACTGTCATGACCTCACAAATATTATAGCAGTAAGAGTTCTCTTGGGATACCTCAGTTCCCATTTTTAACTGTTGTTCCTAAAAGAGAAACAGAGATTAAATTGAATTCATGTGCTGTGATTAAACCGATTGTATTTTTTAAATTGCACACCATTAAAAGCACTGTGTTCTCAAGTTCTGGTAGACAGTATATCATGGTGCTTAGATGTGTGAGCTCAGGACCAAGCCTGTGCTGTATCCTGGCTCTGTTACTTACTAGCTGTGTGACCTTGGGCAAATTACTTAACCCTTCTGAGTCTCAGTTTCTTCATCTGTAAGATAGAAATACTTATAGTGATCTAATGCTTGGGGTTGCTCTGAAGATTAAATGAATCAATGCATGAAAAACATTTAAAACAGTGCTTTGCACACATGTTAATAGTAAACAATGTGTTAGCTATTAATATTGCTGATGCTTTTGTTGTTGTATAACTCTAGCTCTCATTTTCATGAATGCAGATTAGCCATGGTAAATATATCTTCTGCAGCCCTTCTCATCACCGAATTCTCTTCTGGGTAATCACATTGGGGTCAGACCAGATTGCTGAATTATTTTGCAGAAATTATATGGTTTTGTTGACTGCTAGGTATAATTCCAAGTTTCCTTGCTTGAGTTTGCTTGGCACTTTGAGATCAAGTTCTCACACTCTGAGGGTATTTAAGTCATTTAAAGATTGCCAGACTGGAGAATCAAGATCTTCTGAATTTCAATGAATGTACTTTTTTATCCCATGAAATTTTTTTTGAAAAATATTAACAAAAATATTCTTTATTCTAAGAAAAACTTTTATTAGAGTCTTTTAGTCATCTTTATAGTTGGAGTTAACTTGAAAAAGGATAAAATGAAATGCAAGGAATTTGGACAGATTGAAGTCATGACTGCCTGGAATTAATTCTTTTCATTAGCTTTAAGATTAACCCCTTCAAAATGATGAAAGGTTTTGATTAATCCTAGAATTCTTAATCCCCACCTTTGGGAGAAGCAGAAAAAATTACTGAAGTGATTTTTGTCTGGAGAGAGGTTCTGCTAAATGAGGAAATTTGTCAGATTTTATTTTTATGAGTTGACTGGCAAACATTTGAGAAGGGAGGGTGTTTTTTAGAAGGCTGTGCTGCAGCAGATTCCTCAGCTAAGTGCACATCCTGTGATATTTCCGCCACTCTTCCCTGATCAGTGAAATTGCAATTAAATAACTAATTTCAACTGTTCCATTTCCATGATCCTCAGAGCCTATGGAATTAGAATATACATATTTAACGAGGACAAAATTTTCCATTTGATGTTTAGGATAATAAAAAGTGATGGAAATTGGGGTTATGAGGAGTCAGGAGATATATGTGTGTGTATATATATATATATATATATATATATATATAAGTCAGGATGTCAGTAGGAAATAGTTGATAGATGAAAATTGGGTAATTTTTTAAATTGCATTTTAGGTTTTGGGGTACATGTGAAGAACATGCAAGATTGTTGCATAGGTATGCACATGGCAGTGTGATTTGCTGCCTTCCTCCCCTTCACCTATATCTGGCATTTCTCCCCATGCTATCTCTCCCCACCTCCCCACCCCCTGTCCATCCCCCATTTCCCCCCAACAGACCCCAGTGTGTAGTGCTCCCCTCCCTGTGT
>NW_016107847.1:363086-368520 GCF_001604975.1 Cebus imitator | reverse complement strand
TTTTTGTCTTTGGTTCTGTTTATGTGGTGAATTACGTTTATAGGCTTGCGTATGTTGAACCAGCCTTGCATCCCCGGGATGAAGCCTACTTGATCATGGTGGATAAGCTTTTTGATGTGCCGTTGCAATCGGCTTGCCAGTATTTTATTGATGATTTTTGCATCATGTTCATCATGGATATTGGCCTGAAGTTTTCGTTTCTTGTTGAGTATCTGCCTGGTTTTGGTATCAGGATGATGTTGGTCTCATAAAATGATTTGGGAAGGATTCCCTCTTTTGGGATTATTTGGAATAGTTTCAGAAGGAATGGTACCAGCTCCTCTTTGTATGTCTGGTAGAATTTGGCTGTGAACCCATCTGGACCTGGGCTTTTTTTGGGTGGTAGGCTCTTAATTGCTGCCTCAACTTCATACCTTGTTATGGGTCTGTTCAGGGTTTCGGCTTCTTCCTGGTTTAGGCTTGGGAGGAGGCAAGTGTCCAGGAATTTATTCATTTCTTCCAGGTTTGCTAGTTTATGTGCATAGAGTTGTTTGTAATAATCTCTGATGATGGTTTGAATTTCTGTGGAATCTGTGTTGATATTCCCTTTATTGTTTTTTATTGCATCAATTTGGTTATTCTCTCTTTTCTTTTTTATTAATCTGGCTAGTGGTCTATTTTGTTGATCTTTTCGAAAAACCAGCTCATGGATTTATTGATTTTTTGAAGGGATTTTTGTGTCTCTATCTCCTTCAGTTCTGCTTTGATCTTATTTATTTCTTGTCTTCTGCTAGGTTTTGAGTTTTTTTGATCTTGCTCCTCTAGCTCTTTCAGTTTTGATGGTAAGGTGTCAATTTTTGATCTCTCCTTGCTTCTCATGTGGGCACTTATTGCTATATATTTTCCTCTAGAGACTGCTTTAAATGTGTCCCAGAGATTCTGGTATGTTGTGTCTTCGTTCTCGTTGGTTTCGAAGAACATCTATATTTCTGCCTTCATTTCATTGTTTATCCAGTCAATATTCAAGAGCCAGTTGTTCGGTTTCCATGAAGCTGTGCGGTTCTGGTTAGTTTCTGCATTCTGAGTTCTAACTCAGTTCCACTGTGGTCTGAGAGACTGTTATGATTCGTTCTTTTTCATTTGCTGAGGAGTGATTTATTTAAAATTATGTGGTCAATTTTAGAGTAGATGTGATGTGGCGCTGAGAAAATGTATATTCTGTGGATCTGGGGTGGAGAGTTCTGTAAATGTCTGTTAGGTTTGCTTGTTCCAGGTCTGAGTTCAGGTCCTGGATATCCTTGTTAATTTTCTGTCTGGTTGATCTGTCTAATATTGACAATGGGGTGTTAAAGTCTCCCAGTAGTATTGTGTAGGAGTCTAAGTCTCTTTGTAAGTCATTAAGAACTTGCCTTATGTATCTGGGTGTTCCTGTATTGGGTGCGTATATATTTAGGATCGTTAACTCTTCTTGTTGCATTGATCCTTTTACCATTATGTAATGTCCTTCTTTGTCTCCTTTGATCTTTGTTGCTTTAAAGTCTATTTTATCAGAGATGAGAATTGCAACTCCTACTTTTCTTTGCTCTCCATTTGCTTGGTAAATCTTCCTCCATCCCTTTATTTTGAGCCTTTTTGTAACCTTGCATGTGAGATGGGTTTCCTGGATACAGCACACCGATGGGTTTTGGCTTTTTATCCAATTTGCCAGTCTGTGTCTTTTGATTGGGGCATTTACTCCATTTACATTTAGGGATAATATTGTTATGTGTGAATTTGACACTGCCATTTTGATGCTAGCTGGCTGTTTTGTTCGTTAGTTGATGCAGATTCTTGATTGTGTTGATGCACTTTACCATCTGGTATGTTTTTGGAGTGGCTGGTACTGGTTGTTCCTTTATATGTGTAGAGTCTCTTTCAGGAGCTCTTGTAAAGCAGGTCTGGTGGTGATGAAATCTCTGAGTACTTGCTTGTTCGCAAAGGATTTTATTTTTCCTTCACTTATGAAGCTTACTTTGGCTGGATAGGAGATTCTGGGTTGAAAGTTCTTTTCTTTAAGGATGTTGAATATTGGGCCCCACTCTCTTATGGCTTGTAGAGTTTCTGCTGAGAGATCTGTTGTGAGTCTGATGGGCTTCCCTTTGTGGGTAACCCGACTTTTCTCTCTGGCTACCCTTAGCATTTTCTCCTTCATTTCCACCCTGGTGAATCTGACGATTATGTGCCTTGGGGTTGCTCTTCTTGAGGAATATCTTTGTGGGGTTCTCTATATTTCCTGGACTTGAATAATGCCCTGCCTTGCTAGGTTGGGGAAGTTTTCCTGGACAGTATCCTGAAGAATATTTTCTAGCTTGGATTCATTCTCTTCGTCGCATTCAGGTACACCTATCAAACATAGATTAGGTCTTTTCACATAGTCCCACATTTCTTGGAGACTTTGTTCATTCCTTTTTACCCTTTTTTCTCTATTCTTGCCTTCTCATTTTATTTCATTGAGTTGATCTTCGACCTCTGATATCCTTTCTAATGCTTGGTCATTTCGGCTGTTGAAACTTGTGCATGCTTCGCGAAGTTCTCGTGTTGTGTTTTTCAGCTCCATCAATTCACTTATATTCCTTTCTATGTTGTCCATTCTTATTAACATTTCGTCAAATCTTTTTTCAAGGTTCTTAGTTTCTTTGCATTGGGTTAGAACATGTTCTTTTAGCTCACTGTAGTTTCTTATTACCCACCTTCTGAAGTCTGATTTTGTCATTTCATCACACTCCTTCTTCATCCAGCCTTGTTCCCTTGCTGGTGAGGAGTTGTGATCCCTTTTAGGAGGATAGGTGTTCTGGTTTTGGGTGTTTTCATCCTTTTTGCTCTGGTTTCTTCCCGTCTTTGTGGATTTATCCACCTGTTGTCTTTGTAGTTACTGACTTTCAGATTGGGTCTGAGTGAACTTCCAGTTTGTGGATGCTGAAATTACTTCTTTTTCTTAGCTTTCCTTCTAACAGTCTGGCCCCCCTGCTGTAGGACTGCTGAGGTCCACTACAGGCCCTGCTTGCTGGGGGATCACCTGCAGCAGCTGCAGAACAGTAAGGGTTGCTATCAGCTTCCTCTTTTGCTATCTTTGTCCCAGAAGGATGCCCGCCAAATGTCAGTCTGTTCTCTCCTTTCTGAGGCGACTCTTTGGATATACGGGGGTCAAGGAGCTGCTTGAGGAGATAGTCTGTCTTTTATTGGCGCTCAAGTCCTGAGCTGTGAGCTCCATTGTTCATTCAGAGTTGCTGGGCAGGTATATTTAGGTCTTCTGCAACAGAACTCATAAACTCCCTTTTTTTTTTTTTTTCCCCAGGTGCTCTGTCCCAGGGAATTAGGGCTTTATTTATGAGTTTCCGTTGTGCTGCTTCCTTTTTTTTTCTTTCAGGGCTGCCCTGCCCAGTGAGGTGGCAGCCTAGTCACTGTCTGCCTGCAGGGGATTTGCTGAGCTGCTGTGGGCTCTGCCCAGCTGCCGTGTGATCTTCCCTGCAGTCATGTTTATATGGGTGTAGTTAGAACTGACTTGGCAATGGTGGCCCGCCTCTGTTATGGCGGACTCTCTCTGTAGTGGCAGGTTGGCACTTGGCGACGGCGGGTTGCCTCAGCAATGGCGGGCTGCCTCAGCGATGATCAGACTGCCTCTGTAGTGGTGGAGTGTCTCAGTAATGGCAGATGCCTCTCCCCCACAGAGCTGGACCATCCGGGCTTCAGCTGTCCTTGCTGTGAAACTCTCAACCCAGAGCATTTTCAATTACTGGGTTTTTTTTGTTGTTGTTGGGGGGTGGGGTGGGACCAGCTGAGCCTGATCACCTGGCTCCCTGACTCAGAGTCTTTTTTGTTGTTGTTATTGTTCAACGGTTGACTGTCTCCCAGTGTTCCAGTTGTCTGTTGAAAAGGCGCCGGGATCTCCCGTGCCGCCGCTCACTGAGCTGGCTGAAACAGCGGCACTGAGATTCCTGGCAGTTTTTTTGCCTAGGAATCTCCTGGCCTGGCTCGCTATTTCAGATGAATGGGTGACTCTGCAGTCTCAGGGCTCCAATCACCAGCTAAGAGGGCACCCGGACCAGTGTCTTTTGTATGGGGAACCGCAACACCAGGCACGGGCAAAGCAGCCGCAGGGGCTGAAACAGTCGCACTGGTGACCCGTGGGGCTCCTCCGCCTGGGAATCTCCTGGTCTGTGGGCAATAAAAATCTGTCTGGAAATGCGGCGTCCACTCACCCTCTGCACTTTCACTGGGAGCTGCAATCCTGAGCTGTTCCTAGTCTGCCATCTTCCCCCGATCTCTCCGGGTAATTTTTGATAATTAAAATAAAACTAAATTTATAAAGGCATGGGCATGGTATAGGAAAAGTACAAAGGGTAGTGCAATATTCTTAGGCTAGTAAGGTGAGGGCAGTGTCGTTCCATCCCCGGGTCTGAACTGGCAAGACAGACGGGCAAGCAATAACTACATTCCAGAAGGGAGGGATGAAGGGTGGAAAAGAGAAGAGAGAGAATGTTGAGAACCAGCTGTGTGGGAAGGGCCTCTGACGAGAGCTGTGACCTCTGGTCTAAGTCAAAGGATGTTGCCAAATTAGAGCAAACCTGCAGGGAGGAGAAGGGATAAATGCCCTAACCTCATTCTTCTCTTTTCCTGATCTCAAGCCCTGTATGATCTCAAGTCCTGTATGAACCCAATCAGAAGCCAGAAGTCAGAGGGCAGAGTGCAGAGCTTGTAGCAAATGCCATTCTGAGATCATTTGGTACCATACTTCATTCATATTCTCCTTCCCTGGATGACTCCAGCTCTCACCCAAGTGTCTCTATTTATGTGCCTTCCTCTTGTTCCTGCTTTTACCCAGTCTCTTGTATTTCTTCATAGCAGCGTAAGAATGGATTAATACACAACTGTTTTAAATTTTAAACATAAATTAAAAATCCCAAGTGTCCATAAAGAATGACACAATTGATGTAACTCAAGCTTTGGTTCTTCCTTTTGACACTCAGTTTCTAATCTGCTGTTTAAACAAGGAATAGGTAGCACTCTGGAGGCCAGAGGCAGAAACTGCTCCTGCAGCAAACTTGAATGGGTCTAGACCCATAGAATGTGTCCTGGGAAGGAATGCAGCTGACTTTAAGTGTGTTAGAACTGACAGTATAACTAGAAGCTCTCTGAATTAACATCCATGTAGAATACAAGGGTTTTTGTTGTTGTTGTTTGCTTGTTTTTGAGATGGAGTCTTGCTCTATTGCCTAGGCTGGAGTGCAGTGGCGTGATCTTGGCTCACCACAACCTCTGCCTCCTGGGTTAGAGTGATTCTCCTGCCTCAGCCTCCTGAGTACTGGGACTACAGGCATGTGCCACCATGCCTGGCTAATTTTTGTATTTTTAGTAGAGACAGGGTTTCACTATGTTGGCCAGGCTGGTCTCAAACTCCTGACCTTGTGATCCACCC
>NW_016107847.1:348820-362931 GCF_001604975.1 Cebus imitator | reverse complement strand
GAATTGGAGGCTTACATATATATTGTTAAAACTGCAGTAATTCTGACTTTAAGAATTTTAGCAATGGTGTTAATATAAAGCAGGTCGACTATTGGTCAGTTTATTATTATTTTAAAATTCTCCATAAACAATTCACTCCCTGATTGTCTGTACCCTGCAGACAGCAGAGTAAGGTAGAAAAGAAAGAGAGTGATTCTAGGGGCAACAGGGAGGCAGCTTACCCAGGACGTTAAGTTACAATTGAGAACTTTCCAAGTCATTCCTTATCTGTTTTCATGAAATTGTCAAGCCCGTTTGTGTCTTATCCTTACAGATTTTTGTGACAGCCTTTTACTTGTGATGAGTGCTTGAGTGGGGATGATTATAACAATGGAAGAAGGATCTAAATTTCTACATAACAAATGAAAACCTTAGAAGTTCTCTTTTTGTTGTAAGACTGCTTCCTAGAGCTTGCAACAAATGCCATTCTGGATCATTTTGTACCACACTTTATTCATATTTTCCTTCCTTGGATGCCTCCAGCTCTCACCCAAGTGCCTCCATTTATGTGCCTTTCTCTTCCTCCTGCTTCTACGTGTCACAAGGACAAGCTAATTTCTTTTCCCACCTTGGCTTTCCTTTCCCACCCCCTTTCTTGGCTACCTCTGTTTCATTCTTCTTTCTTCACTGGACCAGACATGAATTTGTTCTGGGAACTTTTACTAATCTATGGAAAATGTTGTTAAAAGGCTTCATGTCAGATGTTCAGTTGCTTAGTAACTCAAAGAACCTCCTGCCAAGTTTATGTTCAGAGAATTAGACAAACTGTCCAGTCCCCGCTGTTCTCAGGCCTGGGCTGCGTCAGCTCTCCAGTTTGGCTGTGTCTGAGGAAATCCCCACACAGCCTCAGAAAAGAGCCTCAGCCTCCACAGAGCAATGAGTGTGAGGGCAGAGGCTGAGCCTAGCTGGCCCAATCTGAAGAGGAACCTGGGGAGGCTGACCTGAACAGAGGTGCAGGCATGTTTGCAGAGCTCCTAAAACTGATGTTTACTGTATGTTAGTGATATGGTTTGAAATTTTTTCAGTTTCTCTGCTTCTTCCTTTGTTCTACTTACTGATCTATCTCTCCTCATTTATGTTCCTAGTGTTTTTCAGGAAACCCATAGTTTTAGACTTATAAGCTCTCTATCAGATGGTACCATGCAACCTTAGAGCAGTGGCATAGTACTCAACTCTTGTTGCCAACCTCCAAAAACACACAAAAACCATGCAAAATCCCTAAGGATTCTGGATTGGGAGATACCATCCTGGAGGAAAAGCGTTTCTACACTAGTAGGTAGAAGGAATCTGGGTGAAATAATTGTTTTTAATCACCACTAGGAGTTCAGAAACTTCCTAAGGCACAGCAAAGAGTTTCTTTGCTGGACTGTAGATGGTGTTTATTGCCAGATGATGTGCTGAAAAGTGCTATATGATTAGGCTCTTTCTAGGGGATGTCAGAATCTTCTATACCCAATGCAAATCATTGGCCTGGTAATACCCCCAAACTGTAACACAAGGGAAGTTGGAAAAATTCTAAGAAGGTAGTTATCATGGCATGAGTAAAAATTTCTGTTTGGCACACCATGGCTAGCAATGGGGAGTGGGTGGCTGAATAAGAACTCCTCCAAGACTCTGGCTGGCTGGGAGCCAGGATTTTTCAACTGGGAATGAATAGGGAAGGAGGGGAAGAAAACAAAATTCTGCTGAGGGATAATAAAAAATTTAATGATTCTTCAAATGTTGCATTATCTTGTAAAAGTAGTTATAGATTTAACTTTAAAATGACTTTTACTCAGTTGGGTCAGAGACTTAAAAATGATTAAAAGAAAGGAATAGGTTTCAGATTAGCCATAATATTTGTACAAAAAGTTTTCAGTGTTCAGAGTAACTGATGGACTCTGGTTTTGGGTGATAATTTTAATTACTGGAAGCTCATATAATTTTCAGTTAGCAACCACTCTAAACATAAGGATGAGAACTCTGGTATCAGCTCTGGAGTTTTTCCTAAGAATACAAGTAAATTGAGTGTGACCTCACCTTAGTTTGTTATTGTAATCAGAGTTACCATACTTTGCTCTAGTCTAGAAATATCTCCAAGTAGGTATGTGTAGGGAAGGTAGATGATCTTTGTGCCTTCACTCTAATGGTCTTGGAGTAGGTTGTAGATCATGGTTTGGTAGAGGGATATTGGTGAAAGGTGGAGCTTTCTTATCCATGGCAAGGAAAATGCTGGTGAAAGGCTTCATGTGTGAGATAATTAGTTGATATAACCCATTAAGTTTGGTTTATATAGACCGGCGCAGTGGCTCATGCCTATATCGCCTGTAATCCCAGCACATCGGGAGGCTGATGCAGGTGGATCATCTGAGGTCAGGAGTTTGATACCAGCCTGGCCAACATGGTGAAAGGGTATAGTGGCGCATGCTTGTAATCCCAGCAACTCAGGAGGCTAAGGCAGGAGAATCACCTGAACCTGGGAAGCACAGGTTGGGGTGAGCCAAGATCATACCACTGCACACCAGCCTGGGCCACAGAGCCAGACTCTGTCTCCAAAAGAAAAAAAATATTAGTTTATATGCCCAATGCCCAATTTCATACAAGATGCCCTTCACCTTCAAAAATGCCAGCTACCTAGATGACTAGGACGTGTTTGAAGGGCGTTAGATACAGGCTTAGACATATCCTAGGGACTACAGAGCTACACAGATGACAAAGGAGCCCAGAATTCTTAACTGAAACTGATGGATTAGAGAGAAAAACACTTTTTTCCCCTTTAAAGGCTAGACTAGTATGTAAAAGTTATACAAGCAGACTTGGGTACCTTTCTACGTGATTAACAAATGAACCATCTTCTTCAAAAAAACAGTGGCCCCTTACCCTTGAACATGTTCCAGGAATCTTCAAGTGGTGATTCCTTCCTTGGGCAAGAGATTGACAGATGGCTTCTGAGGTTCCTTTCCATCTGAAATTGTATGGTTCTCATTAAAAAGTTTTTCCTTATATTCAAAATGTATTTCACATAGTGATATGGAATAATAACAAAGGTTTTCTGCCTCTTTTAATTTGAAACTGGCATTAAAACTTGTAAACAGTGTGAAGGGTAATAAAGTTCCACATGTTCCAACTGATGTCAGATGTTCATCTCTTTGTTTTTGTTTTTTGAGATAGAATCTTGCTCTGCCACCCATGCTGTGGCAGTGGCATGATCTTGGCTCATGGCATTCTCTGCCACCCGGGTTCAAGTGATTCCCCAGCCTCAGCCTCCTGAGTAGCGGGGACTATAGGTGCGTGCCACCATGCCCCACTAATTTTTTTGTATTTTAGTAGAGACTGGGTTTCACCATGTTGGCCAGGTTGGTCTCGATCTCCTGACCTCGTGATCTGTCCACCCTGGCCTCGCAAAGTGCTGGGATTACAGGAATGAGCCACCGCACTCGATCAGATGCTCATCTCTTAAAGACCAGAATCTCAGAGGCATTTCAGGAGAGTCCACTTGGTTTATTCACTTCTCTTGATTATGTATGAGGACTAAACTCTGACTTTTTTTTCTTATCTTGCTCAAATCCTACCTAAGGGACCTAGGGAATCATGCCCTGCAAATCATAAAGTGTCATCAGAGAGGTTTTATTTAACCCTATATAACATGACCTACTTTCCAACCTGACTCTGGCATAATATCCCATAACAAATAAGGATGGAAATAAAATATTTTAACCCCAAACATATTTCCTTGTCATATCTTGAAATTTCCGTGCAAAGTCGTCTCTTATGGGAAAAATCTACATTCTGCAGAGAATACCCTTCTTCTCCCTCTTTTTTTTTCTTTCCAGATCCAGTAGATAATTAGCTGAGTTAGGCACACTTTTAAGTCAATAAAAAACCTTTTGTAACCATTCTCTCTGAAGTCCGCTATCTGAACGTTTCCTCTGCACGATAAAACTTTGGTCTCCCTACTCCTTTATCTTAATCCAACATTTCCTTTCTGTTGATCCCAGGTCTTTAGATAAACTCAACCGTAAACCAGAAAATTTTTAAATTTACCTATAGCCTGGAAACTCACCACTTTGAGTTGTCCTGCCTTTCCAAACCAGTGTACATACATTTTACATGTATTTGATTGATGTCTAATGTCTCCCCCAAACCTATAAGACCAACTGTGTCCTAACCACCTCAGGTATATGTTCTTGGGATCTTCTGAGGGCTGTGTCACAGGCCATGGTCACTCACATTTGGCTCAGAATAAATCTCTTCAACTATTTTATAGAGTTTGACTCTTTTCATTGACATGTATAATGAGATTTTAAAAAGATCATTATTATTATTATTAAGATAACAAATGTTCCTTGAGTTAGAAAGAGCAAACTATTTAGTTGTTTATGGGGTAAAGTAAATCCCAATTTATTGCCCATAGGTATACCATATTAATAGTTTTGTTTTGGTTTTGTTTTTTACTTTTTAGTTTTTTTGAGATAATCTTAACTTTTTAGATGATGTATGTTAGGAAGATATTTTAAGTATTTAGATTTCATAAAATCATCTTACTTGAAAACAACTAAATCACACTATGCTTTTTAAATAGTTCGTTCAAGCATAAATTGTAAGTGCATCTGCATAACTTCAACTAGTATCATGCATAACACCATGCATAACTTCAACTGGTATCCATTAATATCTAAGAAGCTGATTTGAAACTCTGAGTATATGAGAGGGAATTGTCAAATATGAGCCTCACTATAAAGCAGTGATTTTCAATTAAGAGCGATTTTGCTCCTTATGGGACATTTGGCAATATCTAGAGACATTTCTGTTTGTCATGACTGGAGAGGTTGGGAGTACTACTTGGCATCTAGTGGGTAGAGGCCACAGGTACTACTACTAGACATTCTACAATGCACAGCTCTCCATAACGAAGAACTTTCTGGTCCCAAATGTCAAAAGCGCCAAGGTTGAGAAATCCTGCTATATGGGTTGACATGGGCTGTTTATTGATGAAACATCCTTCTGCATCAATACCTTTAGGTCTTTCCTTTAGATTTGATGAGATTCCAACATGCTGATTACACTCTGGGAATTGAATAGGGGAAGAAGAAAAGATTTAAACATTTAATAAGCATATGGTGACCTAACTTCTCAGTTTAGGATAAGGTGTCCCTGCCTTCAACTTTGGTATATGTTAGTCTAGAAACCCTCCATTTTATTCTCTGCAGAGATAGGCAGACTCCCAAGAGAGGGAATCTGGGGTTTTAGTTAGTTCTTAAACTGGCTTCAAGTTGATTATCTTATTTTTAGGTCCACTTTCACCTTTCGTCCAGGGGAACAAGATATCATAATTTTGGGGCATTTGGGAGCTCTACCTGTAAATTTGATTGACTCTCAGTTTCCCCACTGCCAGTTTAGGATTTAACTTTCTTAGATCTGCTAAATCAATTACTTCTTGCCCATTTATTTTCTGGTTTTACAAAGTCTTCTTGCTATTACCATCTCTCTTATTCTCTCTCTTTTTTTTCTTTTTTAATTCTTTAGTGATATTTTTGAGGGTTTTGGGAGGGAGCAGAAGCTAATGAGAACATTTGATCTTCTGTCTTTACCAGAGTATAAAATTAGTTTTTCTTCCCTAATATGTTTTCCGTAATGCTAGCTGCTTCATTTACAAGCTAATAACCAGGAAATGGCTTTAACAAAACACATTGGTAAGTAGAAGGGATTTGTCAGGATCTTGGTTTTTGTGAGACGGGGTCCAGATTGAGTGCTACCACAAAAGTTTCCCTTATTACTTAAAACAAACGAGAAAACAAAAAAACATTTTCCAGTAGTTCCTTTCAGCTTTTCTGGATTTTCTTTTCTCTTTAATTATTTCACACCCTCTTATTTAGTGGGTAGCATACAAGTGTCTACCAGCTTATTTATATGAAGACTTTATTGCATTTTTATTTCTTCACTAATTGAATCATTCATGCACTCAATATCTCACTCACTTCTTGACTCATTTACATATTCAGTACAAGTTTATCACATGCTTACTATGCCCAAGGGTCTGCATGAGATACCATGTGGGATGCAAAATTATGCTACACAATCCTAGTTTTTAAGGAATTTATAATCTCTTTTGTATCTTTAGAAAATAAATTACATGACATGTTTCCATGATAATTGGACATATGTCAGAATTTTTGTACATAATATTGACACAATACTACTCTCTCCTTTTGTAACATCAACTCTGAAGAGCATCTTTTGACAAGACTATGTCTACAAAAATAATGCAGACATTATGCATTCTATGAAGGGACTCTATTTTATCAGATGTCATAACCAAAAGAAATTTACTAATCACTTTCATTGTGGCTCCACTGAGTCCATAGAAAGTGAAGCTAAAAATTCATTGCTGCATACTTCAGAGGAGCTTCTAATAGTTACACAAGGTAATCAGTCTCACAATGTGCCATTTTATATACATGTCTCCTAGATTGCTACTCTAGAGGCTGTCCAGAGGCCCTTAAGAGTGGAGATACTGGTTTAAAAATGGCTTTCTTTTTTTTTTTAATTTTTAATTTTTATTTTTTGAGATGGAGTCTCATTCTGTCACCCAGGCTGGCATGCAATAGCATGATCTCAGCTCACTGTAACCTCTGCCTCCAGAGTTCAAGCGATTCTCTTGCCTCAGCATCCCGAGTAGCTGGGATTACACATGATTGCTACAATGCCAGGCTAATTTTTTTTGTATTTTTTTGTAGAGATGGAGTTTCACCGTGTTGGCCAGGCTGGTCTCAAACTGCTGACCTCAGGCGATCTGCCCGCCTTGGCCTCCCAAAGTGCTGGGATTATAGGCATGAGCCACTGCATCTCGCCTAAAAATGCCTTTCTTTTTTAACAGCATGTTGCATGTTGTCTTTATCACCAAAAGATGTCATGTAAGAATAACATCAAACAGGTCAGGGACAGTCTTAGGGACAAAAAGAAAATATTTGGTTAAAATCTTTTTTTCTTTTTTTGAGACAGGGTCTTGCTCTGTCGTCCAGCCTAGAGTGCAGTGGTGGGATCATGATTCACTGCAGCCTTGACCTCCCAAGGTCCAAATGATCCTCTCACCTCAGCCTCCTGAGTAGCTGGGACCACAAGCATGCACCACCACATCTGGCTATTTTTAAAATTTTTTTGTAGCAACGGGTCTCACTCCGTTGCCCAGGCTGCTCTCAAACTCCTGGGATCAAGAGATCTCCTGCCTTGGCCTTCCAAAGTGCTGGGGTTATAGGCATGAGCTGCTGTACCTGGCCTAAAGCCATTCTTAAAACCTTGTAATATACAGTCATAGAAGGGGGAACCTCAAGTTATTGAAACACAGATTTCTCCCTTGCTTCCTGGGCCAATTTCTTCCCAAAACATAACTCAAAATGAAGTGCCCTGCCATGGTGCTTTCTGCTAAATTCTCCATAGCTCTTAGCATAATGTATTAAGGACAGAAGGAGCTCTTTGAGCATTTCTTCACTGATTGGTGGAGGAGTCCAAGCTGCAGGAAACATCATTGGATTTCTCCGTCTCTATGGAGCATATCCTCCTTGTCACTGTTTGAGGTTTGCCTTTATTCGCAGGCAGGAGAGAGGATGAGCCCAAAGTAGAGACACATTTAAATTGACAGGCTTCTGCACAGGATCAAAGGTAGAAGCTATACACTGAGTAAAAAAAGAGTCCAATATCAGAAGGTAGACATAGATTTGGCTAGCCAGAATCTAGAATGACAGAAATAGAATCCCAGTATGAAACTAAGAGAACATAGAAAGGGACATAAAAGCTTATTAAAAACAGAACAGGAGATTGAGTTGAAATTAGATGGTAAATAAAATGGGAAACCAGCACAACTTTCAGTATTTTCTCCTTTTCATAACGGTAGCTTGAGGTTGAGTAAGCTTGGCCATGAAGTGGGGACTGCTGAAGTCAAAGGTTTCAAAGGATAAGAAAGGCCTCTAGCTTTTGATTTCATAAGATCTAGATTCATACCGTATTTGAATACAATGAATACTTGGAATTTTTTAGAGCAGTATTCCCCAAAATGTATACCAAGGAGTGCTGGTTCTGTTAATGAAGAAATATGTGTTTGGAAAAGACTGAATTACACAAAAATAACAAGTTTCTGAAGCCTCTGAGGAACTAATGTGAGCTGCTCCCGTAAATGATGTGTGTAAGCAGGATTTCCCGCAGGTATCAACCTCCAAACATTTTCTTAAAGTACTTGCAGAACTGGTATTATATGAGCCATGTTTCAGGAAATGATGCTCTGGATATTATTTGTATTTATGTCAGAGTCATCTTAAGATACACTGTTCCTGCTGGTCGTTGGAGCTCACCTTATGAAATTTTACGGGTGAGTGAATTAGTCTTTTTGTTTGCATTTGAATGGGAAACAGCTAACTCGAAGTAGTTCTATTTCAGTGGATATTTTCAGTTTGAACATATATGTATATAATTAACATTTTTTGTCCTTATTATGTGGACAGTGTTTATTAAGATGACACAAAGCATTGAGAAAAAATGTGAAGCCCTTTCACTTTATAGCCAAGCTTAAAAGAGAGAATGATCAAACCTAAACTTCTGGGCAATTCAGATCTCTATTCAGTTTTGCCCTAGCGAGTAAATGACCTTGAATAACTCACCAGCCTAATGCACTCACTGAATTTAACTTGCCTTTGTTCCAATAACTACATTTGGATGCATGTTTCGTTTTAAGCACAAGTAATTATATTATGTATTTTTAACCCACCAATGAGTTTGCATAGAGCTAATGGATCTGATTATAACCCAAGAATGAAATTTTGGCTATTTTTCTCATTAAATATTTCATGGACAGAGACATAACTGGCAATACTGATGGAAAAGAAGTAGAAGACAAGAAGAGTGGGCTAAGTCAGCACAGTTGACAAATTCTTTGGGAGATATAATACATTACATTGGTACAGAAGTCTCTCTATAAGCCATGGATGATGTCATCCTACCATGTTATTGCAAGCAATACACATGAGTCTTCTGAGGTTTGTATATGTGTGCCTACACCAGTGCCTTAACTGCACGGATATTCAATAAGTATTTGGGAATTATCTTTGTTATCTTAAGACTTTTGATAATTTTTATTTTTAGATTGTATCCTGAATTGTTTTTTAATTAAAATTAATTCATCTATCAACTTCAGACTGTATGTTAACTTTGCTGATAAGTTTTAGATCTACAGATGTTTTGATCTATCCATACTTATATTGCTAACAACGTTCCTATTTCCCAGTGCTTTTCTCTTCTACTTTTAAAAACTTGTGGTAATATGTACATAACATAAAATTTATTACCTTAGCCATGTTAAAGTAGGCAGTTCAATGGTATTAACTACATTCATCACCACCATTATTTTCATAACTTGTTTCATCTTATAAAACTGAAAGTATATACCATTAAACAATAATTCCCCATTTCATTCTCCCCTCAGCCCCTGGAAAGCACAATTTTACTGTCTTTGACTACTCTAAGTACCTCGTATCAGTGGAAACATACAGTATTTATCTTTTTATAGACTGCCTTATTTAATTTAGCATAATGTCCTCAAGGTTCATCCATCTTGTACCCTGTATCAGATTTTCCTTCCTTTTTAAGGCTGAATAATATTCTGTCATATGTATATACCAGATTTTGCTTATCTGTTTTGCCATTCATCTATTAATGGATACCTGGATTGCTTTCATTTTTTAACTATTGTGAATAATGCTGCTTATGAACGTGGGGGTACAAATATCTCTTTAAGACCCTATTTTCAGTCCATTTGGGTATATACCCAAAGGGGAATTGCTGGCCCATATGCAAATTGCAGTTTTAATTGTTTGAGGAGCTGCCATACTGTTTTCTACAGTAGCTGTGCTATTTTACATTCCTACCAACAGTGCACAAAAGTTCCAGTTTCTCTACATTCTTATCAACACTTATTTTTCTCTGTTCGTATGTTTTGATAGTACCCATACCAATCAGTATGAGGCAATACCTTGCAGTTTTGATTTTCATTTTTCCCTAATGACTAGTGATGTTGAGCATCTTTTTATGTGCTTATCGGCCATGTGTACATCTTCTTTGAAGAAATGTTTATTTAAGTCCTTTGCCCATTTTTGAATTGGGTCTTTTGTTGTTGTTGAGTTTTAGGAGTTTTTGCTATATTCTTGATATTCATCGCTTATCAGATATATGCAAATATTCTTTCCCATTCTACAGATTGTCTTTTTACTTTGTTGATATGGTGATATGGTCTTTTTATGCACAAAATTTTAAAACTTTCTTGAAGTCCAATTTGTCTGTTTATTCTTTTTCTTTTCTATGATGGAATCTCTCTCTGTTGCCTAGGCTAGAGCGCAGTGGTATGATATTGGCTCACTGCAACCTTTGCCTCCCAAATTCAAGCGATTTTCCTGTCTCAACCTCCTGAGTAGCTGGGATTACAGTTGCCTACCACCATGCTGAGCTAATTTTTGTATTTTTGGTAGAGATGGGGTTTCACCATGTTGGCCAGGCTGGACTTGAACTCCGGACCTCAAGTGATCTGCCCACCTCAGCCTCACAAAGTGCATTTTAAAAAAGTACTTCTTTTTGTCTTGTTTTGAGACAACGTCTTGCTCCGTCATCCAGGCTGGAGTGCAGTGGTGTAATCTTGGCTCACTGCAACTTCTGCCTCCTGAGTTCAACTGATTCTCATGCCTCAGCCTCTCCGGTAGCCAGGATTACAGTCATGTGCCACTATACCCAGCTAATTTTTTGTATTTTTAGTAGAGATTGAGTTTGATCGTGTTTGCCTGGCTGGTCTTGAACCACTATTTTCAAATGATCTGCCTGCCTCACCGCCCAAAGTGCTGGGATTACCTTGATTACTTTTTCTTTAAAATTTATTTACTTAACTTTAGGTGCATACTATATCTGGCATTTCTCCCCATGTTATCCCTCCCCACCCTCTCCTACCTCTTCACCCCACCGCCGTCTTTCCGCTACCCCCTCAACTGCCCTCAGTGTGTGATGCTCCTCTCCTTGAGTCCATGTGCTCTCATTGTTCAACACCCACCTATGAGTGAGAACATGTGGTGTTTGGCTTTCTGTTCTTGTGTCAGTTTGCTGAGAATGATGGTTTCCAGATTCATCCAAGTCCCTACAAAGGACACGAACTCATCATTTTTTATGGCTGCGTAGTATTCCATGGTGTATATGTACCACATTTTCTTTGTCCACTCTATCATTGATGGGCATTTGGGTTGGTTCCAAGTCTTTGCTATTGTACACAGGGCTGCAATGAACATACGTGTGCATGTGTCCTTATAGTAGAATGATTTATAGTTCTTTGGGTATATACCCAGTAATGGGATTGCTGGGTCAAATGGAATTTCTATTTCTAGATCCTTGAGAAATCGCCACATTGTCTTTCACAATGGTTGAACTAATTTACACTCCCACCAACTGTGTAAGAGTGTTCCTATTTCTCCACATCCTCTCCAACACCAAGATGCTATTTTTAAAAGTTCTGTCCTCATAAAGATAAATACTCTAAATTTTGTAGTAACCTTGCTTGAACACAGAGATCCTGTTATAAGCCTTGTTGTATTTAAGCATATCTAAATCTTGTCATATTTTAACAAAGTTAAATATAAACCTTGTTAGGTGATCCCTGTGAAGCGATAGGCAGATACTATTTTTGTTTTAAATATAGATTGAGAAACTCAGTTTAAAAGTACAGAGACTTCTTTGGGTTCAAGCTCAGTTTTTCTCCACATATTTCTCTGTAAAATTCAGTTGAGAAGTAAATACACAAGGAAGCTTCCAGTTCTTTATTTCCTGTACTTGACATTTCTGAAGGGTGGAGGGACAAAAAATATTGACTGGCTTATTAGCCAGAGCTCAACATGTGAGTGCTAAACACATGAGATGGTCAATAAATACCTTTTATTCTGCTTAACTATAGTGTACACAAAACTGTCAGGCCAGTATACTCCTCTGCCTCCTTGTAAACCTATCTAAGTTTTTCTTTTAAATTTTTGTATTATTTTGCACATTGACACAGAGAAAAACCATATTCTTTGAGCTGTTTTTATTTTACATTATGTTAAAAAAATTAAATACATAAATAAAACTCTTACCTTATAGACTCCAGTTTAATTGAAGGTAATCCCAAATGCTTTTATTTAAAACTGGTCAGCTGAATTGTTAATGCAATATTCTAGATTATTCATTTTCAGGCGTATGAAGTATCATTTCTTAGTAAGGAAACTCAGTCAAAGGACCCTGAGTATCCAAATCAGTATCTAAATCATATGGAACCATTAACAATGATAAGATCAGGCCAAAGAGCACAATGAATAGAGTTATAACAAGCAGAATATGTCTGATATTCATTTGCATTTGGCTGCAAATGACTAAGACAGACCAAAAGTTGCAGTGTCATGTGATGGTTATGATTGTGAAGCATTAACTGGAAAATTATAAATAGATAATTTCTAGAGCCCATTGAAAAGGACCAATTGTTTCTGAGTGCCATGTCAATTATGAGAAACTATTGCTAACAAAAAGAATGAAAAATTAAATAGCATAGGGGACAATTACCTTCCAAACATCTGAATCACTCTTGGATGGCAGCCAGCTGCTCAAATGCTGGGATGTCGAAGTCTTATCCAAGACTTACCTAAAGAGGGCAAAAAGTGAAAGGCTCAGCAATCATGACCACTCTTAGAAATTGCTGCTCCCTTCCTTCCACATCAAGGCTAGACTTTGGTTAGTGGTAAGTAATAAAAGCAAATGGCTAATGGGTCTTTGCTTTAACTTAGGCTTTAGCACTCTCATGGCAGAGGGGAGAGAGTATGGGTGGACCTATTATAATGTTCAGCTTTCTGTCCCTTATATTCCTGTGACTTAGAGATACTCCTAAATTTAAAAAAAAAATCTTGTTTTTGTCTTTGCTGAATGGAAGAGTTGGCAAAGTATCTGGTAATATTTAATCTGTAACTAATTTTCTAGGGTTGATGAAAGATCAACTAGTTTCTTTTTAGAGACATTTAAGTCATTAGCTCTTACTCAGCAGTTCTCATTCTTGCTATTTATTTCATTGAGCAACATAGTAAATAATTATATAAAAAGAGACAAAAATTCAATGAAGGTGAATTAGTATTGAGCTGGTTCGTGTCCCATGCTTTTATTATCTACCAGCTTAAACAGAACAAAAATATTTATGAACTTGTACTATCTACTTTCCACCAGAAAATATGCATTTTATGTAACTTAAATTATTTATCCATAATATGTAACTTAAATTATTTGTTCTAGGGATTATTTTTCAGAACACCAATTCATCTTGAAACAATTCATACTTTATCAAACACCCACGTTTAATTTAGATGGCTAATTAGGCTGAAATGCTTGACTGTAAGGAACTTGATGCATTTTAAGCAAAACCGATATAAAATATTTGCAATAATAAGTTCTACCTTGCTGAAATTGTTTCTTTTAAAAGCTGACATAGCAGAAGACCTTTATTATTCTTTCTGTAATAACGAATATTCAGCGGGAGGATCTCTGATCACACAAATCTTTGGATATTAAGAGCCCTTGCTATCTCTCATTAGTATTTTAAAACTGACAGCAGAGTCTTCTAAAGGAAACTCTTTTACATGTCTAGGAGTCTATAGTGAGTCGGAAATAATAGTGAATAGGAATAATGCTTTGGAAAATCCTGATCTTTATGAAAGTTCATCACCCGTAAAATGCCTTCTGTTTATGAAAGAACAGCAGTGTGAGTAGTTATTTGATGTGTTCTCATGTTGCAGCATGAACAGCAAAAACAAATGTAATATTAGTTGGAAGATTTGGCTTAATGTATTATTTGATATCTCAGTCTGATTCAGTTGTCTTAAAAAATGAAAGTTATTCACTCCACAATATATCTACTCATGGGGCAAATACTGAAATAACACTTTCAACTTGATCACTTAATCACCTTTGGTTTTCATCCTGAGATCAGGTTTATTTCACAGGAAGCAGTTCCCCCTTCCCTTCCCTTCCCTCCCCTCCCCTCCCCTCCCCTCCCCTCCCCT
>NW_016107847.1:345818-348063 GCF_001604975.1 Cebus imitator | reverse complement strand
AAAAAATAATTATTTTCACAGTCAAATAGGTTTAGGAACTAATGCATTCTATCTTCCTATCCCCCATTTGGAAATGCTCAATGTACACATGAGTGTTAAAACCCCGTCTTGTAATTAAATTCTTTCATTTTTTAATCTAGATTTTTTTTAGTTTTATGTTTGCATACAAATAGTTAAGTCAAGTAGTTCTGAGGTTTCTTAACACACACAGCAGTCCCCAGCCTCTCTTCTTTTCCATTTCCCATTCACCAGAGGCAACCACTTTGCATCTTTTAGCTGATTCTTTCAGTAGCTACCTCTATTTAGAAATAATACGATGGTATGGCTACTCCCTGAGTATTCTTTTTTCTCAGCTTTTATCTATTTACCTCTCACTTTAAAAGATGAGAATTTATTTAGCTCATTTTCCTACTCTGTCTCTCTCTTTCTCCTACTTTCTTATAGTCATGTTCATGCACATACACACAACTCCCATCCCTCCTTACTTCCTATAAAATTATGTCATGATTTTGGGTTATTGTAGCATTTAGTGTTTAAATTATTAAGACTAAGAGCAGTTTGTAGCTAAACCACACAGAGGAACATGATTTTTGTTCTATTTTTGAACAACCTTTTGTTTCTTTCTGGAATTTAGAATTACTATTGTTTACTTAGTTTTCTATGTGTTTATCTCCAGTTCAACCCCCAATTTTCTACTAGTTGGGTAAAGCTTTTCTGGGTTTGTTTATTTACATCAGATTTTCTCTCAACATCATCTGTTTGAAGCAGTCTTGACAGGAGACTTCTGACCTGTTGTAGTCTGGACTGGAAGCCCTTCCTTGCCTGGTATGCAGCTGCCATTTTGGGATTTCCCTTCCTCTTCACGCTGGGGAGGTAGACCTCCTGTTGCTTAATCCTGTGACTATTTCTTTCTTGCTTTACTCCTTTGTTTTGGTAGAGCATAGCCGCTGGATTTTTTAAGAAAAGTGTGTGGGAGATTGATGTTTTTCTGGAGGTTTTTTTTTTTTTTTTGGTGTCTGACGATGCCTTTATTCTACCCCCTCATTGATTATTAGTCTATATGATTCTTGATATAAAATTTTAGGTTAGAATTATTTTTTCTTCTTATGTAAAACAAATTGTCTTCTGGCTTTCAATGTTGCTGCTGAGAAATCCAAACCAATCTGATTTATCATCCTTTGTACATGTCTCTACATCCACCCCAAAGCTTACTTCCCTGGATATTCTGAGATTTCAAATAATGTGTCTTTGGTGTGTGTCTATTTTGAATAACTAGGCAGGTGTTTTAGTTCTGGAAACGCATGTCCTTCATTTTCTTGAAAGAATTCATTGATGATTCTTCCTTTCTCTTTCCTCTTGCCTTTAGGAGCTCCTTTCCTCTAGATGTTGGACCTCCTGTAATGGTCACTAATTATCTTACTTTTTCTCTCTGAATTTATTTACCTTTTTACTTTGCATTGTGTGAGACTTCCTCAACTTTATTTTTAGCTATTATATTGTGTTTTCATTTTTGCTGCTATACTTGCTTTTATTTTCCCAGAGTTTTTTTGTTTGTTTGTTTGTTCTACAAATATTTCTTTTGAAATATAGGATCTTTTTCTTATTTTGTAGATATAATATCTTATCTCTGATTATCTTTCTTTTTTACTCACATCATATTTTCCATGCATAGTGTGTTTCCCCCACATTGAGATTTTTGCTGCTTGCTGTGACTCTGTTATACAAATTGGAGCTTTCCCTAAGTCTCTGCTAATCCTCGACTGCCTGCTGATATTTAGGAGTAAAACACTAGAAAGCTGATTGGAAGCTGTGAATGTGTTGGTGGGCCTGTTGACTGAATGACACTGTAGGGTAATCTGGATGTGCCAATTTCAGTATCTTGCCTTCTTGGACTGATCAGGTCTCCTACAGAGGGACTCTGTAGCCTGTTTACTGGAAGGTAAAGGAATTGGTCCCAGTGTATGAGGAGCCAAGTCAGGGAAGAGGGCTGGGGATCTCAACATTCAGAATGTTTATATTATTTGAATTCTCCTATTTTCAGTATACTCCTCAACTGTGCCTGGCATCTGTCAGTCCAGAGACTCTGTGATTCATTCTTTCTAGGGAATAAACCTCCAGTCTTCTGTCTGAACTGGGGGAGTGGAAGCAACTACCCAGCAATACAGAGTAAAGAGAGACCTATAGTTCAAACTGATTTGTAAAAATTTTAAAAATCAAGATTAATCTTCTTTTTTTTTTTTTTTTT
>NW_016107847.1:324689-345758 GCF_001604975.1 Cebus imitator | reverse complement strand
GCAACCTCCGCCTCCTGGGTTCAGGCAATTCTCCTGCCTCAGCCTCCTGAGTAGCTGGGATTACAGGCACACGCCACCATGCCCAGCTAATTTTTTGTAGTTTTAGTAGAGACGAGGTTTCACCATGGTGACCAGGATGGTCTCGATCTCTTGACCTCGTGATCCACCCGCCTCGGCCTCCCAAAGTGCTGGGATTACAGGCTTGAGCCACCGCGCCCGGCCCAAGATTAATCTTCTTAATATATAATTGTCTCTTTACCTGGTGTTGGGCCAAGCTTGAGGTTAAGGGCACAGACCTCCAAGACTGATAGTTCTGCCCAAGATTTTTCATGACCCTTGCAAATTTGGGGGTCCCCAGGGCCATCCTCATTTCAGACCAGTTGGCTATAAATTTGAGAGTTCACACAGACTCTTTCAGATTTGATAATACACTAGAACAACTCATTGAACTCAGGAAAGTACTATACATATCATTACAGTTTTATTGTAGCAGAAGGATACAAATAAGAGCCAGCCACACGAAGAAACATGTAGGGAAGAATCCAGAGTAGGACAAATCTTCCAGGTCCTCAGGAATGTATTACCCTTCTGTTGTTGATATGTGACAATGCACATAGAATACTGACAATTTGGGAAGCTTATCTAAGCTTTGTTGTCCAAAGTTTTTATTGGGGCTTCATTACGTAGATATGATTGATTGAATCACCACCTACATGGTTGCCCAAAGACTCACGTTTTGATCACATGGTTAGTCTTTTTGTCTGGCCATCCCTCATTCTGAGTCACCTCATTAGCATACACTTATCAGGTGTGGTCTCAGGGGCCCATCATAAATAATATAGATATTCCTAACACTTGGGAAATTCCAGTGGTTTAGAGGTTGCTTCCTGGGAGCTGGGGCAAAGGGCAGACTTTTCTCTGGATAAAGGTAATGCTTCCCTACACACCCCTCCACCTCTGCTTCCAGAGGTAACTGGGTCCACCAATTTTAAAATACTTTCAGGATTCTGAAGTAAAAATCAGGTTGATTCTTTGTTCTCTGCACTGCTGACTTAGGATTTAGTTTTTGTGAGTTGGTTAAGTCATTAGCATTTATTCATCTAATTTCTAGCTTAACAAAAAACCTTTCTGAGTAGTGTTTGTAGGGTTTCTGAAAGGAGAAAAATTAGGTTTGTGTATTCAGTTGGCTGTCTTTACTCAGAAATTGCCCAGTCTTCTCCCAATTATTATTATTTTTTTTTTGAGGTAGGGTTTCACTCTGCCAGTTTGTTGCAGTCTTGACCTCCTGGGATCAAGTGATCCTCCTGCCTCAGCCTCCCTGGTAGCTGGGACTGCAGGTGCATACCACCGTGGCTGGCTAAGTTTTTGTATTTTTTTGTGGTGATGGGGTTTTATTATGTTTCCCAGACTCGTCTTGAACTCCTGGGCTTAATGAATCCCCCATCTCCATCTCCTGAAGTGCTGGGATTATAGGCATGAGCCACTGTTCCTGGCCCCAACTTATTTTTATTAGCAACTTTTTTGTAGGATACCTATTAACACCTGGTAAATGCTAAATTAGCAAATACTTCTGTATTGCTGAATTAATACAAGTAACTAATTCAGACTTCAGAATCTCTCAAGATGACCCTTCCCTCAGGGCTCATTTCCTTCCTACTTTACATATTGAGGTCACAAAAGTATAGATAGCTTCTAATAATTTGTTGACTGGGCATAAGAATGTGGGGCTAAAGAGGGATCTTTTATCTTCAATCCTGCCTATTTTTACAATGTTTCAACTAATATATATATTCCTTTTTAATTAAAAATAATTTTAGAACAAGAAAGAAAGTAAAAACATTGCATGAAATGATCCTTAAAATTTTTCCACTTCCAATCTATAATGCTAAGACTGTAAGTAGGGATAATGGAGAACTAAAAATGAAGAATTCTTTTTATATTTAATGGAGTAGGTAGGACAGAGCACAGAACTCTTTTAATCATTCTAATTCAAAAGTCAGGCTTGTATTCATTTTCTTTCTCTATTTTCCTTTTCTGGCTAGAAAGAGGTTTTAAGGTTACATTTTGTTAATGAAGTCTTTTCTTGGAAAAGAGGATGTTGATCCTCTCATAATGCTGGTTTCTTACTTCATTTTCTTGGTAAATAAGAGTGCATGTGTTGACTTTCCTGTACCATTCTAGGATACAACTGTAATTGAATTATTCTTTTTTGAAAATCTTTTTAGAATTCTTGCTCTCTGCAAGATTCATTCCAACCTCCATAACGCAGCATTCTCATCCCACTTATAACATGGCAGCAACTTACCTTGTAGCTTATTATGTTTCTGGGCCCCATCAAGTTTCCTGTTCACTTCAACACTCAGTTATTTGCTGAATCTTCCAGCTTCTTGGTGTTGAGGTATCTTTGTCTATGCAGTTTCCTCAGCCTAGAATTCCTTCACCTCCCTTCTATCTCTGCCTATTTAAATCATACCCTTTTTAAAAATTTTGTTTTGTTTATTTTTAACTTTTATTTTAAGTTCAGGGATACAAGTGCGGGTTTGTTATATAAGAAAACTTGTGTCATTGAGGTTTGTTGTACCGATTATTTCATCACCCCTATATTAGGCTTAGTATCCATTAGTTATTTTTCCTGATCCTCTCCCTTCTCTTACCCTCCACCTTCCAAAAGGCCCCAGTGTGTATTATTCTCCTTTATATATCTATGTGTTCACATCATTTAGCTCCCACTTACAAGTGAGAACATGTAGTGTTTGGTTTTCTGTTCATGTGTTAGCTTGCTAAGGATGATGACTTCCAGCTCCATACATGTCCCTGCAGAGGACATGATCTCATTCTTTTCTCTGGCTGCATAATATTCCATGATGTACATGTACCACATTTTCTTTATCCAGTCTACCATTGTTGGGCATTTAGCTTGATTCCATGTTTTTGCTATTGTGAATAGTGCTGCAATAAACATATTCATGTGTCTTTATAGTAGAATGAATTACATTCTTTTGGGTATGGGATTGCTGGGTCAAATAGTATTTCTATCATTAGGTCTTTGAGGAATTACCACACTGACTTCCACAATGGCTTAACTAATTTACCACCAATAGTATATAAGCATTCCTTTTTTTCAACTACCTTGCCAGCATCTGTTATTTTTTTGACTTTTTAGTAGCCATTCTGACCGTTGTTAAATGGTATCTCATTGTGGTTTTGATTTGCATTTCTCTAATGATCGGTGATGTTGAGCTTTTTTTCATGTGATTGTTGGCCACATGTATGCCTTCTTTTGAAAAGTATCTGTCATTGGCTGGCTGCGGTGGCTCATGCCTGTAATTCCAGCACTTTGGGAAGTTAAGGTGGGCCGATAGCTAGGAATTTGAGACCAGCCTGGGTAACATGGTGATACCCCATCTCTACAAAAAAACACAAAAAGTAGCCAGATGTGGTGGCATGTACCTATGGTCATAGCTACTTGGGAGGCTGAGGTGGGAAGATCACCTGAACCCAGGAGTAAGAGGTGCAGTGAGCCAAGATTGTGTCACTGCATTCCAGCCAAGATAACAGAGTGAGACCCTGTTTCAAAAAAAAAAAAAAAAAAAAAAAGAAAGAAAGAAAAATAGCTGTTTTTTTCCCACTTTTTTATGGGGTTGTTTTTCTCTTGTAAATTTTTTTAAGTTTCTTATAGATGCTGGATATTGGACCTTAGTTAGATGCATAGTTTGCATAGATTTTATCTGTAGGCTGTTGATAGTTTCTTTTGTTGTGCAGATGCTCTTTAGTTTCATTTGATCTCATTTGTCAATTTTTGCTTTTGTTGAAATTGCTTTTGGTGTCTTTGTCATGAAATCTTTGTTTGTGCCTATGTCCTGAATAGTATTGCCTAGATTGTCTCCAGTGTTTTTAGAGTTTTAGGTTTTACATTTAAGTCTTTAATTCATCATGAGTCAATTTTTGAATATTAGGAAGTGTTAGGAAGCGTCCATTTTCGATCTTCTGCATATGGCCAGCCAGTTATCCCAGCACCATTTACTGAGTAGGGAATCTCAGGCCCATTTTTATAAGCTCATCCGAAATGTTACCTTTTCTAGAAAGGGTTCCCACTTATCTTTCCTCCACTCAGGATTAATGATACTCCTGGGCCTTACTGGAGTTTTGTTTGTATTTGCCCTCCATATATTTGACTATAGCCTGCTGGTGCAGTAGGTATGAGTATGTGTGGGGGTTGGAGGAAGGGGAGACAGGAGAGAGAGACATGAGAGAGATTGTTTCTATAAAGTTATAATGTCCTTGAGGGTGAATATGATGAGTCATATATACATAGAATGACTTTGAATGCTCACTAGTGTTCACTGCATCCAGGTCCACATACTGATGACCATGGATAGCACTGCAGCTGCCTGCCTGAAGCAGCCAAATGAATCTCTGTGAGATAGGAACTGACTGCTATGGGGGAGGAAAGAAAGCACAGGGAGGCATAATGAGTATCTGAATCAGTTAGGGTATCCCTGTCACAGGAAGATCTGAGTAATTGGGGAGAGGGGTAGGAGGAAGGTTTGAAGGGAGAAGATGATTGATTAAGTGTGTTATGGTTGACAGAAGACTGTGCTCTAGGCAAAAGAGTTAGCGGGTATTTGAGGGAAGACCCAGGAGATGGTCTCTAAGTGATTAGTAGAATGTAATCACCCATCTGCCCTGCCAAGGGGCACAGCTGTACAAAAGGAGTTATTCAAGGGGGAAAAGAGAGAGAGAAACACCAATGATAACGCCGATAAGACCTTTTAAATTATGGAAATCTGTTTGGGCTCCCCTACTGACAGGTTGTTTCCCCCCGGGGCACCTGCAGTCCTTCTCCTCACTGATATCCACTTGTAGGCTGGCCTGTTATTGCAGGAGGATTAGAAAGTGAGATTAATTTGGAGCTACTGCAGTGATCTCACTAAACAGTGTTACTCTTTGTGAGTGCTGGAAGGCACTGGGGTTGGCAGGGAAAGAGAGCAAAGGAGAAGAAGGCATCAGGCAGCAATTATGGACATTTTCTTAGGCCCATCTTACAGAAGCCACTTTAACTTTTTCCCTAAGTACAAATTTAACTTAATACTTGGCAGCAATTCTTTGCCTCTTCTATTTAAGATCTTAAAGGCATTTAAAGTTTCCCAGCTCTGGACCCAACAAGAGGCCTGGGAGGTAGACAGGCAGCAAGGTTTAAAACTAAGTGATTAATTAGATCCTCATTCATCTTCCTAGGCAGTGGCATTTAATTAACCAATTTATTAAACTTGTTTTTGTGTTTTATCACAGAGCCCAGTTTTGGTATCCTGGAATCAGATACAGGGTACACCTCTCGAGTTTCTTTGTTTTTCCTTAATGCAATCAAATTATAAGAGCCAACCTTCGACAAAAATTGCAACAGGCCAGAGGGTTTTTTTCTTTCTATATTCAGTGTCTATATGAATAGGTTCTATGAAGAGTGGTTATAAGAATATAAGAGAAGAAATGTAGGAGGAGAAAAAGGAAACTTATGTAATGCTTAAGATAATTGTTCTACTTCTGTAGTAAGTGCTACATAGCAAGCACATCTGTTAATTTGACTAGTATTATTCTTTAATCACTGGCTTATGTTTTAAGGAATAAGCAAGGCACAGAAAGACTGAGAATAAGAATTTAGGCCTAGGATTGATAAGATGAAAAGACTGCCTCTCAAACTGTATTCATGATAATGCTCTTACATGGTAAAAGCAGATTCTTGATGAGGCAGAGCAGGAATCTATTTGGCTGAAGTTGGCTTTGTCAGCTGGTCATGTTAACACAGTACTACTGATTTATCCTGCTTTAGGATTGCCTGGTTTTTTGAGAGTATAGTCTTGATTCTTCTGAACCATGACTGGAAGTTCTCTGTCTGCTCAAACACTCTTTTCCACAGTGATCCTTGTTTTGGCAGCTGTCTCCTTTTTCTCAGCACACTCATCCCTGCTTGTTTGCAAAAGGTTTGCCATAACTGCACAATCCTGGAGCTTATACATTAGCTTCCAAATAGGGACTGCATAGCAGCCCTCTCTGAGCAAGAGATTTAGGCCACTAAGGGAGTATGAAGCTGGTGCTCTAGTGGCACCAGTGTCCTGCCAGCATGGTGCAGCTCCGACACTGGCCTTTGTATTGTTTGGCCACAAGAAGATAAACAGCGGGAGAGAGGAGGAGCCAGATGATTAATCCTGAAGGACCATTAGGGACAAAAGCATTTACAGTGAGTATAGTCGGCAAGATACCGGGCTTTTCTGTTCTTTATCTAAGAGAGAAAATTGTCAAAGAAAGGAGAGAGAAGTGGGAAGCTTTGATGATGATGTAGCTGAACTTTTGTCTCCTGATTTGGTCGAATCAACTTTTCTGATTTAAATATGTCTGTTTATTCAAGTCAAATGGATTCTGCTAACATCAGTCTCCAACCCAAACTTGTGGACACAAGATCACAGAAACAGTCCTTGTTAGTAAGCCATCCATGGAATGTTTCTATAGGATGATAGGGTAAGGTAGAAAAACCCTTTTATAATTTTTTTAAATGCCTTAAAATCATTACTGCTTTCAGCTATTGCACCTTAATTGTTGCCTCTTTTTTGAATTTGTGTAAAGGAAAGGATTTGATGGATGTTATTTTTAATAGCAGCTGAGATAAAAGTGGTATTATCGCTAATGCTGGAAAGGTGGCTGCAGACAAGCATTTGATGCAGGGGGAGGGAGATGAGAGGTCACTGAGTTCCAAAAAGCTGAACGATCACTCCTTTCACACCATTTTGGAGCCAGATTTGTAACTCGGTGGGTACCTGTGTGCACTTGGTCAAATTTTTTTATTTTCACCATCAGAAGTTGTAGTCTAAGCTTTTAAAAAAATGTCATTCTGACTAGAAAGTAATATTATTACAAGATGACTTATAAAAAAGAAATAAAAAAAGTCTTTAGAAATAAAGACTTGTGCTCAATTTTTGCTTTGCATTCAAATGGATTAATTAATTTAATAGGAAGGAAACTTGAATAGTCCTGATAAGGGCAGGAAGAATATTCACGAAGACTGTTACTATAGGTTTCTACATTGGAAGCATTTTTTTTTAATTATAATTTATATTTAAAATCAGATGTGATTTTGTTAAAATCAGAAATAAAGTATGACTAACCATGTATGCTACATTTAAATGCAAACTACTATAATTGAAAAATGTTTGTAGTAATTGCTTTTCATGAAAATGGGCAATTAATCCATTTTATGCTACTACCCAGGCTTGCTGTTCTTAATGACACACGTAGCATTCCTTTCCTAGTGGCAAAGGTGTATGTGAGGGAAACTAAATAGAAGTTGAAATGAAAATTGAGTAAAGCGCACTTTGCTTTATTTTTATGAGTTATGGAAATTCTCTTGTGTATAGTCTGATCAGTTAAATGTGGAAACATCATATCCAGGTTGAAGTTTTATAGTTACAGAAAAATTTTGCTTTGCTAGCCTGAATGTAAGATTTCTTTGTACTTTACTAATGTAGGATGCACAACCTCTCCTCTCCATGCTTTTATTTCATATTTTTATTTTTATTCTGGTTTGTCTTCTACATATATAACTATATCTGTTTTATCAGTCTTAGTGGCAAATTTCTAGAGGGGAGAATCTACCATGTTTGTTTCTCTGGGAAGAATTAACAACAGAAAATGTGTAAATAATGACTTACAAAATGCTTTTTTCATAATCATAATTTATTCCTTTTCATTAAGTAGGACACATTTGTCAATAATGCTTGTAAGCTTTGATAAAATGCAGAGCCATCATTTAGTAGCTCACAGCTCTCAGGATAGTCAGGAAGCTTCTAAGAGCTTTGAAATCTCTGGATAAATTATCCTAGGCAGTCACAGATTCTTAGGGCAAATGGGATCTTACTGACTATCTAGCTCAATTTATCATTTTACAGATGAAGAAACTGAGGCCAAGAAATGTGTGGAGTGTTTTGCCCCAAATCATATAAAACTGCAGTGTGCTTAGTGCACAGACTGATGGTATATATGGAAATGTTGCAGGTTGGGGCATAAATCGCATTGAGCTAATTCTTTGGTGTGCTTTTTAGTTTACAGTAGGATGTGTATTCCAAAGAAGGCCCTACCTTCATTTAGGAGTTTCAGAGAAAACACAGTTACTAAGCACTGTTTTTCAGTTGTGCAGGGTTTATGGACAGGGTTTTGCGGGTGAGTATGTATGTGTGAGTGTAGCTTAAACAGTTCATTGTATAATGGCCTGGCTCAGCGTTCAGTTTTCTAGTTTCAATGACTCTGGTTTTCTAGAAGAGGGAACCACTGTGACACCAGTATCTTCGTTTGTAACCAGTTCCATATTCTTGAACTAGAAATCTTATTAACCTTTATGTATCAGATTCCTTCTCTGGGATTGTGCTTCTAAACTTACCCCCAGAGTACAGTGAGTTTTGGGGAAATTGGAATCAGCATGTGTGAGGCTGTGGTATGGTTTATGAAGAAGTGGTATGGTAGCTCACTCTTCCTGGAGTTTTATCCCTGTCAGTGAAATTTTGTTATCTTCTAATTTTTTTAATAGCAAGGTTTACTATTATTGTTACTTTTAAAACTGAATACAAGTGTGGTTAAAAATGTGGTGTGTTTGCCTTATATTCATGGGAAAAGAAAAATGTATGGGGTATGGATTTCTGTCTTTTGCAGTCAGGCAGAGAAAGCTGTTGAAGCCTGAAGCCATTCTCTAAGACAGTTATCAAAGTGATAAACCTACTTTATGATATATATTTTGCTTTTTGCAAGTAAAATTTTTTTTAATTTATTTTACAAATTTTTAAAAATTTATCTGTAATTCTCATCATCATTTAACTCAAAAATTAGATGCCCAAGAAATTAGGCGAAGGGATTATGCTGCAGTATTGGAAAGATTCTGAAAAAATATGTCATAGGAGTAACTTAGGTCTTCAGGCTTTTGTCAACTCAACAAGCCTTCTTTATTTCCACTCCTCATTCTTGTATGAAAAGATACATGTTTCTAGCCAAATTGGAAGCATTTTTAAAAGTTTCCCCTCTATTTTGATATGTAAAAATAATTTTGCTTTTTTGCTCAATATTTGTTACTCTACAAATATGAGCTACTTTTTGACAATCACATTTAATTTCCAATCTTTTGGTCAGTCACCTTTCATCTTTGGGGGAATAATGGTAAAAACTACCTTGAATATGTAGAACCAGAAAAAAAATTACAAAAGAAAAAGAAATTCATTACCTTGAGTAGAAGAAGCTGCTCCTGAGACTAAAAATAGTGCTTATTCAGGCAAGGACTTCATGACTAAAACACCAAAAGCAATGGCAACAAAAGCCAAAACAGATCAATGGGATCTAATTAAACTTAAGAGTTTCTGCACAGCAAAAGAAACAATCATTAGAGTAAACCGGCAACCAACAGAATGGGAAAAAATTTATGCAATCTACCCATCAGACAAAGGGCTAATATCCAGAATCTACAAAGAACTAAAGCAGATTTACAAGAAAACAAACAAACAAACAAACCCATTCAAAAGTGGGCAAAGGATATGAACAGACACTTCTCCAAAGAAGACATATATGAGGCCAACAAACATATGAAAAGATGCTCATCATCACTGATCATTAGAGAAATGCAAATCAGGCCGGGCGCGGTGGCTCACGCCTGTAATCCCAGCACTTTGGGAGGCTGAGGCGGGTGGATCACGAGGTCAAGAGATGGAGACCATCCTGGTCAACACGGTGAAACCCCGTCTCTACTAAAGCTACAAAAAATTAGCTGGGCATGGTGGCGCGTGCCTGTAATCCCAGCTACTCAGGAGGCTGAGGCAGGAGAATTGCCTGAACCCGGGAGGCGGAGGTTGCAGTGAGCCGAGATCGCGCCATTGCACTCCAGCCTGGGTAACAAGAGCAAAACTCGGCCTCAAAAAAAAAAAAAAAAAAAAAGAGAAATGCAAATCAAAACCACATTGAGATACCACCTCACGCCAGTTAGAATGGCAATCATTAAAAAATCTGCAGACAACAGATGCTGGAGAGGTTGTGGAGAAAATGGAACACTTTTACATGGTTGGTGGGAGTGTAAATTAGTTCAACCGTTATGGAAGACAGTGTGGTGATTCCTCAAGAATGTAGAAATAGAAATTGCATTTGACCCAGCAATCCCATTACTGGGTATATACCCAAGGGATTATAAATCGTTCTATTATAAAGATACATGCACATGTATGTTCATTGCAGTGCTGTTTTCGATAGCAAAGACCTGGAACCAACCCAAATGCCCATCGATGATAGACTGAACAAAAAAATGTGGCACATATACACCATGGAATACTATACAGCCATAAAAAATGAAGAGTTCGTGTCCTTTGTAGAGACATGGATGAATCTAGAAACCATTATTCTCAGCAAACTGACACAAGAACAGAAAGCCAAACACTGCATGTTTTCACTCATAGGCAGGTGATGAACAATGAGAACACTTGGGCACAGGGAAGGGAACAACACTCACAGGGCTAGGTGGGGAAGGGGTGGGGAGGGGACCGACAGTGAGGGGGACAGGGAAGATGGGGAGAGATAACACCGGGAGAAATGCCTGATGTAGGTGATGGGGGGGTGGGGGTATGGGGGATGGAGACAGCAAACCACCATGGCAAGTACCTATGCAACAATCCTACAGGATGCAGGATGTGCACAAGATGTACCCCAGAGCCCAAATACAAAAAAAAAAAAGTTTTTGTAAAAGTCTAAAAAAAATAAAAATAGTGCTTATTTATTTTAAAGTACAAGAGGCTAAAAGTTGTTATTTTATACTAAATTGGTTCCAGAAAAAAGAGAAATTTAATAGCTGGATAATTAAACTAATATATCATAAAAAGCAACCTTATTTTATAATTAATTATACTTATGTTATTTTAACATATTTGTAATAGTTTATGTATTTCAGAGCAATTTGTTACCCTTAAAATTCCAGAAGCCTCTAAAAATTCCATATAACTATTAATATGTATTAATATAATTTAGATTGAGAGTTAATTAGATCTATTCAGTACAAGCCATGATTTATACTTTCTAGGAAAGTAGATTTGGGATTGTCACAGGTTATCATTTAACTAACACATTTCTTGAATTCAGTTCAGGGTTTTTTGTAATTAGAACATCTTCCCTCTGTTGTAGCTATCCCATGTATTGAATATGTTGATTTTATAGTCAAAATGATGTTTGGATACTTATAATAGAAAAGCCCAATATAATCCTGGCTTGAACAAGATAAAAGCTTGGATTTTCTCTCACATAAAAGAAGTCCAGGGCAGCAATCAGACCTGGTGCAGTAGCTTCTTGTTATCATGTGGGGTCGATATTTCTACCCCCATGCACCACCATCCTCTACCCATCATACTCAAAGGCCTTTCTGGGTCTGAGTTACCAGCTGCTAGCTATCAAGTTCACATTACAGGCTGGAAGAAGGGGAAGAAAGTAGAAGGTCATAAAGGTGGGCCCTTCCTAATTGAGTCAGCTCCCTGTAAGCCGCTCTCCCAGAATCTGAATGCAGCATTTCCACTTATATCTCATTGGCCAGAATATGGCTACACATAGCTGCAAAGGAGATAGGGAATGTAGTTTTTTGGGTTTTTTTTTGAGACGGAGTTTCACTCATGTTACCCAGGCTGGAGTGCAATGGCGCGATCTCGGCTCACTGCAACCTCCGCCTCCTGGGTTCAGGCAATTCTCCTGCCTCAGCCTCCTGAGCAGCTGGGATTACAGGCACGCGCCACCATGCCCAGCCGATTTTTTGTAGTTTTAGTAGAGACGGGGTTTCACCGTGTTGACCAGGATGGTCTCCATCTCTTGACCTCGTGATCCACCCGCCTCAGCCTCCCAAAGTGCTGGGATTACAGGCTTGAGCCACTGCGCCCGGCCGGGAATGTAGTTTTAAGTTCTGGTCAGGAACATGAATAGCTAACAACCAGGATTTTGTTACTAAGAAATGTGGGAAGAATAGATGAGAGTGGTGGGGGGAGAGTAGTCAATATCACAATGGTTTTGTGTTCATGTTATTTCCTGGCTCTGGGGACTACCATGCAGAAAATCAAAACACCTCCTTCTGTTTTTATTATGAGCTATGGTTTCTTAATTTAGAAATCTGGCTTAATTTAGAAATCCTGTTTCTTCTGTGAAGTATCATTTCTTTATTTGGCAATCTTGACTGACTCTTGCTTTCTTTTTTCCTTTTGCCTTTCAGTTGTTTTGGAAAGAAGTAAGGTTTAGACTTCTCCATGTTAACCATGAGCGTGACACTTTCCCCACTGAGGTCACAGGACCTGGATCCCATGGCTACTGATGCTTCACCCATGGCCATCAACATGACACCCACTGTGGAGCAGGGTGAGGGAGAAGAGGCAATGAAGGACATGGACTCTGACCAGCAGTATGAAAAGCCACCCCCACTACACACAGGGGCTGACTGGAAGATTGTCCTCCACTTACCTGAAATTGAGACCTGGCTCCGGATGACCTCAGAGAGGGTCCGAGACCTAACTTATTCAGTCCAGCAAGATTCAGACAGCAAGCATGTGGATGCTCATCTAGTTCAACTAAAGGTAAGGCAAGGTCTGTGATACTCTCAGGATAGAAGTTTTCAAAAGGCGGTGGCACCTACAGCCTGAGTTCTGTAATTTCCAATGAGGAATTGTTCAGGAAAAAAAGTACGGTAACAGATTTCAAACCATTATCTTTATAGGTAAACATGGAAAGAAATAATTCTTTTCTGATTTTACTTCATGTGCTGATTATCTAGAATACAAACCAGCCTTTGGTGATAGTACAGAGAAATGGGGAAAGGGAGGGGCATTTTGTGCATATCAAAATAAGTTATAAAGAATAAAAGTATTTAAAAACTCTTACAAAGGGTTTGATAAAAGATTCTCATAGGTAAAATATCAAACTCAGCTGTGATTGTTATGTGTCTATGACTATTATCTTCTGTTAAAGCCGATGCTGCCTTTGTGGAAAACAGTGAATGCTGGCAGAGTGGGGAAGGGCAATGTTCTTTTAGAATGAGTTGTTTCATCCAGGCTCAATGCATCATGTAGAACAAAGGTGACTTTATAACAACTCTCAAGTTCAGACATTAAAAAAAATGTCTGTGGCCTCTGATGCCCTTTAAAAGCCTGACTATTGGCAATAATGAAATGGAGGTGCTGGTAAAGAGTGTTATTAATAGAGTTTTTGGCCTAGGGACCCCAGGATAAGGTGAACTTTGCCCTGCCATAGTCAGCCCTCTCTCCCAGGTCCTTGAGGGAAATACATACTCAGGTCAGTTACCTGTAGAGCAAGACAAGTTTATAACCAATCAGGGCACTGGCCACAAACCCCATGGTAAATTTCTAGTTGATTAGAAATGATACTAAGGAAACTTCCTTTACCTAAACTGATTCGTCCTAAATAATTTGAAATGAAAGGTCAAACATTGTTGGATCTTAACACTTAAATGATTTATAGGATGCAGCCATCAGCCTGAGTGGGAAAGATGGGCACTTAAAACGAAGCATAGATCCTAGATCAGAGCAGGTTCAGCCCTCTCTCGCTGATTCAGCAGATCCTGAGCCCAGCTGCTCCATTACAGAAAGTGTTCAAATGTGTGGGGCTGGGGGAGAGAACAAAAGAGCCAAAATCTTAAAGGTGACTGGGCTTCTCCCAGGTTGATCAGGCCTGGTGTCTCTTTTCTACAGGTTATTATGAAAAAAAGTAGAAAAAGGTAACAGACAGATGGCAAGGAGTTAGCATCAACAGAATGCAAACCCCAGCCATCTTTCTGCTGTGGCAGCAGGGAGTGATTTGACTGTCTGTGAAACGTGGTTTGTATAATCAGAATAGCAGCTCTCCAACTCCTTGAGGTTAGAGTGAAATGGAAATCTGGAGGCTCTTCTTTGCCCCCTTACCTTCTCTGTCCCATCTCAGGCTACACGTACATGTGGCTCCCATAAGCAGATATAGGGCTAGGCTTATAAGGAAAGTCTACTGCCCTCTAGAATCTTTCAGACTTAACACAGAAAAGGTGGTGAACAATAAAGGAGAATGGGGACAAAACGGAAATATCTTTAGAAGTCTCAGCAAAAAATAAAAAGTGTTGTTAAGGGCTATTAAAAACATTAATGGGTCAATTAACTTTAATTACATTAATAATTTGGAACTGAAAATTTAAATTTTAGTTCCAAATAAGAATATAAAGTTTTTGTGCAATAAACAGAGTTATATTTAGTGTTCGAGAAACCAACTCTAGGGTTATTTGTCTTTTTCTTATTGGAACTGCCTATCACCTTCTTACCTTGGTCAAAAGATATTTTACACCCACGCCATCAGCTCCATCCCTTAGTATGGTCTGCCTCCTCTGCTGAGAAAGGAGCCCCAGGAGGGCATGAAGTCAACACAGTAATCACATAGTAGTTACTCAATCAATAACTATTAAGAGGATAAATATAAATTGTCCTATGTTCCTTTTATTCTAGGAAATCGATCGTGACTTTTTGGGGGGCTAATTTCATTCGGTTACTTAACCAATAGAGCCCTTTCACATTGCGTATAAAGTCAGGGAGCCCTGGTTACTGCATGTGGCCTCGAAAAAGGGCACAGGTATTCCATTCCGTCCCTTAATCTGCTTAGTTAAGTTTCTCTTTTATTTGTGTAATATTTCTTTATTCCACCAAATAAACACTGTCATGCATTTTTTTCAAAAATATTTTGAATAAATGTCACTTTTCTTAATTTCCATGTTGATCCGTAAGAATAAAGGGGAACTTGGGCACAGAGTTTCATTGTTTTTAGAAACACAACAAAATAACCTGTAGAAGCAGCTCTCAGTGGAGGCCTTTGGCAATGCAGACAGGCAGGCCCAGCCTGGGCACGGCCAGCTGTGATGGGGCATCTTAGCTTGGCTCTCACTATCTTGATAAGTTACTCAATTTATTCAATTACAGTGAAAAATAACTTTCTCAAGGATGGGAATGCCCATGGATTTGAAGATCATCTAGGCACGATAATTTTCTAATTTTACAATTTATATATTCATCTCAATGTTTTCCCAGGAGCCCCAGCTGCCTAACTTGCATATCCGCTTGTGTCTTTAGTGGGCATCTCAAGCCCATCAAAGAGCTGTTAATCCTCTCCCAATCTTACCAGTTTCAGTAAATGTCACCACTTTGCTAAGCTAAAGCATGACTCTCTACCCCACATACATGTCTGTCAGCAAGTCCTGGGAATCCGTCTCCAAAATATGTCCTAAATTTACTCTCTTCTCCCCAAAATTACTGTTGCCATCCTACTCAAGTCACATCACTACTTGCCTAGGCTACTTTTAGAACTTTCTAACTAATCTTGCTGCTTCGTTTGCCTTTTGCCCTGCAGTTTATTCTCCACCCAGTAGCCAATGGGATCTTTAAATATGTAAGCTAGCATGGTGGCTCAAGACTATAATGCTAGCACTTTGGGAGGCTGAGGTGGGTGGATTGCCTGAGCCAGGAATTTGAGACCAGCCTGGGCAGCACAGTGAAGCCTCCTCTCTACTAAAATAAAAAAATTAGTGGGAATAATGGTGTGCACTTGTACTCCCAGCTTCTCTGGAGGCTGAGGTGAGAGAACTCCCTGAGCCTGGGAGGTTGAGGCTGCTCATGTTCCACTGCACTACAGCCTGGGTGACAAAGTGAGACTCTGTCTCAAAAAATAAAAAATATGTAAATGAGGTCATGTCACTTCCTTACTTCCTATTTGACTTACAATAAAACTCAAAGGTTTTTCCTGTGACTCTGTTCTTTGCTGCTTCTCTGGTCCTGGCTTCTGTACTTTTGTTCTTGTTCATAAAGCTCCAGGTTCACTGTAAGTTCCAAAGAAATGTTGGGCTTGCTCTCCTCTGACAGCTTTTCCTGTTCCCTCTGCGGAGTAACTCTCTTTCCCCATTTTTACATGGCAGATTCCGGATCCTCACCAAGCTATCAGCCAGAGGCACAGTCATGTTTAAGATCTGGAGGTGCAAGCCTGGGAGAGGTTTGGGCAGGGATTGGCAGTGAGGAAGTAGGGCCTGTGCTGTGCATGATGAAGGGCTAGCACAGAAAAATAAGCTACCCATTACCTAACTTGTCTACACACTTCATACTCCCTTTCACATTGCTGGTTCTAGTCTTTTCATCATGCTCTTCTCTACCATCATGTCAATACATAACCTTTTAAAAAACGTAGTTGGAAAATGCTCGGGGTAGGCTCTGTCTCTGCTCTTATATTAAATGTCACTTTTTCAAATAAGCTATTCCTGATCCCTCTTCTTAAAACACCTACAACACAGCCATCATCTAGTCCATTACCTAACTTTATTATTATTATCATTATTATTATTTGAGACAGCATCTTATTCTGTCGCCCATACTGGAGTACAGTGGTGCAATCTGGGCTCACCACAATCTTTGACTCCCAGGCTCAAGAGATCCTTCTGCCTCAGTCTCTCAAGTAGCTGGGACTACAAGTGCATGCCACCATGCCCAGCTAATGTTTATATTTTGTGTGATAGAGATGGGTTGTCACCATGTTGCCTAGGCTGCTCTTGAAGATCATGACTCAAGTGATCTTCCAGCCTCTGCCTCCCAAAGTGCTGGGATTACAGATGTGAGCCACTGTGTCTGGCCTTTATTATTTTTTTAATGGTTCTTATCACTAGATGCAGTTATTTATTTATTTGCTTGTTTGTGTTTTCCCTAAGGACCTGAAATGTTGGATTTTCCACTGTATATCTGTTGTCTAGGACAGTGTAAGGCACTTAGAGAAGACTCAGTTCACATCTGTGGTTGTATAGATGAGTCCAAGCCTATGTGATCAGTGCCTTCTTTCCCCACATAAGGAAGGCTGCTCAGTGAGGATTGAATTAGGACAAAGGGATTGGATGAATCAAAGCCTGGTATGTTTGGGGCATTGCTCTCCCATTAGAAAGGGTCTGTGAGTGATTCAGAAGTCTGGGACATCTTTCCTGGGGAGTCTGCCCAGGAAAATCTATTCTTCTTCTGTAGATGGTTGTGCCTGGCCCCTCTCACATCCCCTTTTTTGTTGTACTCCTTCTTTGGTAATGCTTTTGGTTAATAAGCATACTTTCAGGTCTTCTAAACCCAGAGCCACTCTTTTACTTTAAAAGTGACTTTATCTTCTGGTCACTGTGTTGATCCTCAAGTTTATTTCCCAGAGACTACTCTTATCTCCCTTATTTCCAAGTTCTTAGGGGAAATTTTACTTCCAGAATGAACTACAGACAACTGTTATAAAGTTCCCACTGGGGAATGATTGTTCTTGAGAGTTAATAAAAACAGAGATTAAAAATTAGAATCAATGAAATATACTACACTGAGTATTTTTTTCCATTATTTTTAAAACTGAAAATGCAACCTACATATTTTGCTTCTTAGCTTCCAGATACCCTTCAGTAAGAAGTATGAGAAACCCGCTGAACCAAATTTAGAATCTCTCCCCCTTCTTTGGATTCAGAAGCTGTGCTGTACAGGAAAACCAGATAAAGAATCTTAAAAGGTTTTGATTTTAACTGAGACCTCTGGTTTGGTTGAATGTATTTGGGTGCTAAAGAGGCAAAGTAGGTACCTCTGCTTCCTGATTAACAGTCTTCTTAGGGAGAATATTATTTGTTTTACTGGAAATGTGATAGCAGGAAAAAGACAAGATGTAGACTAGCTAGCACAGGCTAAATCGTGTGGCTGGATAACAGACAGAAGTCTTGAAGTGACTTTCTGGAATCAGCTCGCCCAAAACCTACATTAGATTGGTTCTATTCTAAGCCACCTCCACATGAGATTCGGGTCTATACCTTTGATTCTGACATGATTCTCAAAGTTAGAGTAGTCAACAGAGACTCTGTTTACAAGATGGTCTGACTGGACTGTACCTAGACTGAGATGCCTCTGACATCTGAATGCACATACCCAGTGATCACATGGGGTCTGGAGGGCATACTGGGAAAAAGGATTGAATCCTCTCCACAACTGGGATTTGGCACATCAGATGGACCTGATGGACTGAAGATGATGGAAGTCCAAGGATGATGGGGCTCCTGGGTGAGGAGTCTCTGTTATCATGGGACAAGGAGTCTGCCCCAGTGTGAGGGGAGGAAAGGGGATGGTGAGTTGTGGTACAGTATGTTCCTAGCCCTGGAACCTGGGCTGGCATCAGGACAGCGTGGATAGCTAATGAGGGGAAAGCGCTATGGATGTGACTTGGAGGACCCCCTCAGTGGCTGAAGCCTTGTTCAACAGGTACAAAGGGGAAGATTATTCTCTTTCTCCCACTGCTGGAACATAACCAATAAGCTCTGCCTAAGATGGCAGTGGTGCCACCAAGGTGACAACGGTGGAGTCTAGGCTCCATAGTTGTGACAGTGAGCAACAACCAGGGTTGATTCATGGGCATATCTAAACACACCCTTGGATTCTCATAAATTCTTGATAAGGGAATTAACTCTGAGTAGAACTAAACTTCTGACATTAAAAGTTACTGGCTTGGGGGATTCTGATCTTAATGTTAAATTGACTGTGTGTTAAAGCCTGAAGCATTCAATTTATACCATCTTTGAGTGGTTCCCAGTACATCTTAAATATAATAAGCCCTGGTTTAAGATTGAAGGCAAAATATCTTTCTTTTCTGGAAAGAACAGTTGTTTTCCTTTTTGTCCTTCAGACCACTGTTTTTCAACAAATAGGTCTTAACTCATTTAGCAGGTTGTGAAATCAATTTAGTGCATTAAAAAGCTAAACAATGAATTAGAATAGGATTACATGAATAATGATAAGTGCTATGTTGTACAACTTGGTTTAATTAAAACTAAGTTCTTGGTCATGGTGTAAAAATGTATTTCTTTGAGTCAATACCAGAACAGTTTGATAGTGACTGCTGTAGGCCATTCCCAACTTTCCTTAAGATCTTTGATATGTACTTTAATTTTGGAACATATTATGCAAGGAAATGTAATATGGTGCTGTTTTGTGTAACATTATTGTTTTAATTCTTATATGGGATTAAAATTTACATGAAATATTCATTAAATTTGGCAACCCCAAAAGCATATCCCAAATCTCTATAAATTGGAAGATGAGGCTGATGTATTTGTTGATGGATATGAGGATATTAACATTTATAATTTTCCTAAAGCCCAGATTTGTGGCTGTAATCCTTTTTTTGGTTGATGGGTGCTATGATCTCAAAATTTATATGTTGAAACTTAATTGCCAATGCGATAGTATTTAAGAGGTGGGGTCTTCAGGAGTTGATTAAGTAATAAGGGGTCTATGCTCATGAATGAAATTAGTAACATAATGAAGAAAGGTTCCAGGGAGCTAAGGCAGCAACAAAGTGCTATCTTGGAGGTAGAGAGTAATCCCTCACCAGACACAGAATTTGGTGGTGCCTTGATCCTAGACTTTCCAGCCTCCAGAACCATGAGAAATAAATTTCTAGTATTTATAAATTACCAAGTTGAAAGTGTTTTGTTATAGCAGTCTGAATGACTGACTGTATGTTTTCCTTAGGGGATGTCTTCTTATGGAAGCTCAATACTACTGATCAAGTATATAGGCAGTGTGGTTTTCTTATGGTGCTTACTAGTGGAAATGCTTTTTATACAATTAGTGCTAAAACTGTGTAAGAATATTTGGTATCATCAACTAATAAAAATGATTAAAATAAAAAGGATATCTGATATTTGAATGGCTAATTTTGTATATTTAGAATACCTAATTATGGGGAAAAAATCTATCTCAGTTAATTGTTGAGTAATTATATCTCTCTCCCATCTAATGCTGGAAAACAGGTTGAGTGATAAATAAATCCTTTTTTGATTGTTGAATCATTAATGTATTTTCATCATGATTTGGGGAGATGATCTAAGCCTCAGACCTGGCACCTGTTTTGGACTACTTATGAACTCTCTTAGTTATGATAGAAAAATTAATGTTGGTGGTTCTTGGCACATTATTGTGGAAGATCTTTGGCTATACATGAATCTTAGCCATATGCACTATGTATTTAGAGCTCAGGATGGCAGCATTCATTGTCAGGGTGGCTCAATCAGTCTAACAGATTTTCTAGCTGTGTAATTTTTCGTTAGCAAAAGTAGCATGGAAACTGATGATTATCACAGATTATACAATTTGAAAGAAATAATGAAAACAGTTTAGAGAAAAGTATACATTTCATAAAAGGATTTTGAGAAAAATCTAAAGAAACTGGCATTACTTTATTACAGAAGTGTTACTGGGTTTTGTTACTAAAAGATGTTTGTTTAATAATGTCACCATGAGCTCTCACTGAACAACAATAGCCATCTGTTTTTGTGGTACCACAGAATTAGATATTTGTAGGGGCATCCACCAGAGGTAGAATATGAGTTAACTCTTCCCTTGCCTTGAGAGTTTTCACTTCAATTGCATTCATAGAGTATCTAATATATACGAGGAGTTTTACTTACAATATCTTATGTAATCCTCACAACAACCCTCTGTTAGAAATGAGGAGACTGAGTCTCAAAAGGTTTGACAACTTGGGAGTCAAACCATGTATTTTGAGCCTCAAGTCTCATATTCTTTCTATTTTGGTGCACTGGCTTCATACACTTCTGCAGGTGTGAGAAATTTGAGTGGCTATAAAGTATAAGATAATAGTTCTGGCTAGTTACAGTGGCATGTGCCTGTAGTCCCAGCTACTGCGGAGGCTGAGACAGGAGGATTACTTGAGTCCAGGAGTTCTGAGCAGTAATGTTCTATGCCAATTGGATGTCCACACCAAATTCGGCATCAGTATGGTGACCTCCTGGAAGCAGAAGACCATCTGATTGCCTAAGAAGGGGTAAACTGAACCAGGCTGGAAATGGAGCAGTTCAAAACTCCCATGCTGATCAGTATTGGGATCACATCTGTTAAAAGCCACTTCTCTCCAGCCTGAGCAACATAGCAAGAGCCTGTTTCTTTTTTTTTTTTTCCCATTTATTTATTTTATTGTATTTTAGGTTTTGGGGTACAT
>NW_016107847.1:316088-318587 GCF_001604975.1 Cebus imitator | reverse complement strand
CAGCGGCGCTGGCCGGCACAGCCGCGCTGGCCGAAACAGCCGCGCTGGCGACCGTGGAGCACCTCCGCCCGGGAATTTCCTAGTCTGTGGGCATTAAAAACGCGGCGTCCACTCACCCTCTGCGCTTTCACTGGGAGCTGCAATCCTGACCTGTTCCTAAATGGCCGTCTTGGATCTGGATCTATTTTTTTTTTTAATTTTCAAGATTGTTGGGCTTAGCATTTCCTATAGCTCTACAAGTAACTGTTTTTTTGTCTACCACAGGATCAAAAGTATAAATATTTTTTAACTGTTTAATGTGGTTATTTTAAAATTCAGTACACCTTTAGAAATGCAATTCCATGAATGTGTTACAGGTTTCCAGAACAACTTTATTGACACTTAAAGCACAAGACTTTATAAAGACAATGTATTTATTTGATAGAATTTTATGGTTTCTGCTTTTATTTTAAAAGGCAAACATGGTATATGTTTTACTCCTCACACTTAAATAATTTGTTTGTTTGTGGTCTTTTACTGATGTTTGTTATAGATTTGTTAGCCAAATATAGCAAAACAGTCTTATTCTGAAATGAAACTATTTAAGATGATTATGTTTCCCTTTCCTCATATTATGACCCAGCTAGACATCACCGCATGAATTCTACATTCACAACTGTTCTCAGCCATATTTGACTTAAAGCTAGTGATTCAAGGCCTAGCAAACAAATTGTCTCCCTGCTGAAAAAGGTTCATGCACACTCAGCCCACACTGCTTTGAGAGCACCTTGTTTCTTCATACATAATTTAGCACCAGTGTTTACTGCCTCCCATTCTTACTTGCTTTTTTCATGTGTTGTTTTCTAGTTTCCTCAAACAAAGCTAAATGCTTTTTAAGGGCAGTTTCTCCTACTTTTTTTTGTATAAAATTACAAATTCTATTTTGGTTAACTAATTGACTGAATCCTCGTGTTATGATTTAAAATTTTTCTTCTGCTCTTTCTAACTGGCATTGGCATACTAAGGAAACCATAACTTCCCAAAGTTATGGTTTGACATTTCAGCAAATAATAAAATATATTCACAAGTATTTAAAAATTATTGTAATTGTTCACAGAAGCTTTGGGGTTAGCTCTTGGCCAAAAAAGCAAAATTTTGCTGGAATTAACCCAGAGCAAAATTTGACGTTTAAAAAAAATAAGAATGAGATGTTGAGTAACTTTAAGTTTCTTCAAAGACAGCAGACTCCAGTTAATATAACCTAAAGTTTTGGTCCAGTTAAATCTTGAAACCCTTTGAAAGTCTTTTATTAATTCAGTTCTTCAAAATTATCAGTGTATCACATAATCATGTTCGAGAGAAAGTAGAGTTATGCCTCTCCCTCTACCTTGGACTAGTTGGAAGCTTAATATTCATTTACATCCATTCTCTGTTCAAGTGAGAGGATGTGCTCACTCATGACATTCTCTCTAACAGCTCCTACAGTGAGAATCTTGGTTTCAAAGGTGAAAACAAGTGCACCAACATATTTAAATCAGTCACAAATCTACTCGCACACACTGCTTTTTCTGTAGTAAGGAGAGCAAATGGGAAGAACTAGAAATGCACTGGACATTGTGATTAATGATGCCCAGAACAAAAGGTCCTGTTTCAGGGAAGCATCTATAAATGAGGTGAAGTTGAGTGATTTTCATTTGTAGTTGGATAACAATATCTCAGTGGCAGTTTCTCTTTGTCTTTAATTGCCTGGACTAGAACCAGAATCTAGTATCCACATCTTATCACTAACTTTATAATGTGGCAGTGTCTCTCTTTTCCGGGTCGTAGCTTCTTCATTATAAACAGAGGGAACTATAGAGTACCTCTTTTTTTTTTTTTTTTTTTTTTTTTTGGCCTCTGCATTCCTGCCCAGATCCACAGTCTCTGGCCACCTGAGTAATGTCTCCTAAACTGTTTTTTTCAGGAGCCCTCCTGTCTCAGAAACCTATGGCTCCCCAGTGCTTGGGCAGCACGTCCTCACTTAACGTTGTTGTACATTCTTGGAAACTGTGACTTTTGACACAAAGACAAAGCATATAATAAAACCAGTATTTTGTTCTCATCAATATTATAACGAAATAACATTATTTGATGACCTGCTGTAAGTCCTTTCACTTAAAGTCGCAGTTTCCGAAAACCTATCCACGACAGCATTGAGTGAGGACTTCCTGGATGGTCATGCCTGACCTCCTTTGTGTGCTGTGGAAAGCCTCACAAAATCTGAATCCTGCTCACCTTCCCAGCCTCATCTGCCAATGGCTCCAGTGGACTCCTGACTATCCCCAAATATGTTCCTGATTTCACACCTTTGCTCAAAGTGTTCCGTCTTGATCGTCCTATGGGAAACTTACATTTATCCTTCAGGGCCCAGGTTAAATGCCTCCTCCCCTGGGGAGACTTTCCTGCTTTAGGGAAGAGGGGATTCTCTGCTCCCATAGCCTCTTGAGTTTCATCCCTGTTGGTCCTAATGCCTGGGACCTG
>NW_016107847.1:294810-315763 GCF_001604975.1 Cebus imitator | reverse complement strand
GTACTGATAAGAGTGTATATTTTGTGTATTTAAAGTGGAGAGTTCTATAAATGTTAATTAAGTCTACTTGTTCCGGATCCGAGTCCAAGTCCTAGATATCGATGTTAACTTTCTGTCTCATTGATCTGCCTAATATTGATGTTGAAGTCTCCCACTACTATTGCGTGGGAGTCCAAGTCTCTTTATAAGTCTTATATATCTGGGTATTCCTGTATTGGGTGCGTATGTATTTAGGATCTTTAGCTCTTCTTGTTACATTGATCCTTTTATCATTACGCATCTGAATGAAGACCCTTTTTTTCTCTTAAAGTTTCTCAAGTCCTTTACTCTTCTAGTAACAATGCAAGCGAGCTACCTATCCTTTATGCTTTCTTTTCCTCAAAGCACATAGATTATCTCAGTTAATCTTTAAAATAATACCTGGCCCTCTAATGTGGGACTGGAGGTACAGAGAGGGTAATTGACTTGCCTAAAGTCACACGACTACAAAGTGACAGAGCTAGGAACAAAAACTAGGTCCTTCTATCCCTAAAGTCTGTGTTAACCTTTTTAGATTGGTTATTGTTTAAGAATATGATGAAAACTATAAACAATCTTCTCATGATATTGCACACACATGCCAATAATATTTTGCATACTACATCAAGACACCCTTTGAAGCCAATTCATGGGGGACTCCAGGTTAATACCTGTACTATACTATATCATATTGCTTTTTTGGTTCACTTTTTTTCTGATTTCAAAATGGAAAGATTCTGATAGAGAAAGGGAGATATTAACGATCATACTTGATTCCACTATCTTATGTTTAACAAAAGATAGACACCTAGATTCTTGTTTGCATTAGGTTTCCTCACATATATGAGCATCAGGAGCTTTGGGGAAGCTGTTATTCCCAGGTAAAAGATGAGATTACAGGAGAAATCTTCACCTTGAAAAATTCACTCTCCAGTCTGCTCTTTAATGACTGAATTTCTTTTACCCTCCACAAAGGCTTTCTATAATCAGAGGTTAGGCATTAAAAATCAATATCATTGGGATAAATAATGCATTCACTTCCATTTACATCAATACCACGGCAGTCACGGTGACTTATGCCTCTAATCCCAGTACTTTGGGAGGCCGAGGCAGGTGGATCATTTGAGGTCAGGAGTTTGAGACCAGATTTGCCAACATGGTAAAACCCCATCTCTACTTAAAAAAAAAAATTAGCTGGACGTGGTGGTGCACACCTGTAATCCCAGCTACTTGGGAGGCTGAGGCAGGAGAATTGCTTGAACCCAGGAGGCAGAGGTTGCAGTGAGCCAAGTTAGCGCCACTGCACTCCAGCCTGGGCAACAGAGCTAGACTCCATCTCAAAAAAACAAAAAAACAAAAGAAAGGAAGAAAAACCTGAGACTTCCTTAAAAGAGGTTTTTTTGATGGAGAAGAAAGCTCTAGTCCCATAAAAAGGGAAGGGAAAGGCTTCAGAAAGAGGCTTTGCCAGTAAGCTGCCATTTTTACCTGGAGTCAAATGGCCTGAAGACTGATAATCTAATTTAAGTAGAATAAACTAGATTCCAAGCAAGTAGGTAGTAACTGCTAAAATAGTTGAAGGTATTCTTGAAACTGGATTGGGGCTGTCTTCTAGGATTTATAGGGTATATTGAGATGTTCTGGCCCCTTTTCTTGATAGTGGTTAATTTAGTTCAAACTGCCTCAGATTTCAGAAGCACACTGAGAGCAATAAAAGCTTGATGCCTCTTTAGTATCAGCCAGCTTTTAATAGGAGTTCTTCGAATTAGTGATAGTTGTCATGCCTGCCCTCATGCCTCCTTTTTACCTGCTGGCTGGTTCCAGGAGTGAGGCAGAGTGGGAAGCATCCAGGATTTGGAGATGGCAGGCCTAGTTCTGCTCCAGTTTCTGCTACTTACTTGAAGTTGGACACCAGGCAATTCAGTAACTTTTTTGAGCCTTAATTTCCTTAGCTGTAAATATTCACTTCTGAAGGCTATTGTAAAAATCAAGTAAGATCATTCTTTAGAAGAATTTTGAAATTTCTCTAATGCTACATGAAATGTTAGTAGTTCTGATTGTGATTCTATACCAATCCAAATACTGCTTGCTGATTTTGTGATGGTGGTAGGGTGAGCTGGATGTCTCTGTGTGTGTGTGTGTGTGACAGAGAGAGAAAAAGAGAGAGATTGATTTGTGCCAACTTATATATACTACCAGTCAAAATACGCCCTTCTATAATTTGGTTTGGGTCGTTAAAACACAATGAAGCATAGGAAATACAGCCTCAATTAACAAGGCCTGCAAGGGGCAGGGAGTATTTTGTTTGAAATTTTTAGTTAACAGAATGAGATAAAAATAAATTTGATTTCCCATTATACTATTTTGTTTTTACTGTGTATTAGTATACTTTCTCTCCCAAAATTCAATTGCATAGTACTGAACATACCTAAAGCTTTCTCAGGATTAAATATACTCAAGTTTTTGAAGTCGTCACTTGAAATACCATTTTCATGTAAGAGCAACAGATTTGGATGTATTAAGAAATTTACACAGCAAGTTGGCTCCTTCTTTCAATATCTTCTCTTGAGGTTTCTTTTTTTCCTCCTAAAAAGTAGAGGGTAGAGGAATCCAATTAATTGAGGGCCTTGGTTAATTATAGCTTCATTGTTAAGAATGCTACAATTTGGGCCAATGCAATCTTTAAGGAAGCGTCTTTAAATCCCAAATATAGAAAAAAAAAATCCCTTCTATATGAATATGTTTACTGGATCTTGTTTATAATAGTAAAATGTTGAAGATAACATAAATGAGGAAAGTGGTTTTATTATGTTTTATCTAGCTAATATCTGGTAGTGGAGAAATTTATTGCTTTATGTTTACAAGTGGATTGGAATTGGGAAATACTTATAAACAAACACATATGCCTCCTACTTTATGCAGGTCTGAAAGTCAGATTAGCATTTAGCTAGTTTGCATGACTCCTCAAGACTAAATTTTATACTGGCTCGTATACGAAAAAATAAGGTATTTTGTTCCTTCAGTAATTTTGATATAATCAAAACTTGTCAGAAAAACAAAATGAGCTTTCTAATTACTACATATGCACTCAGTGAGTTGAATAATTTGTTATCCTTAAAAAAAAACTTGATCCTGCTTTTGATGTTCCAGTTCCTGTTTTCTGCTTTTTTCCATTTATCACTCTTTCTTTCTGGCCTGTTCTGCAGAGTTAGCACAAAAGATATAGCTTTATTTGTATACAGCTATTTATTTGCTAGTAATGGACTAGTATCTAGGAAACTTGCCAAATTAGCATAATTATGCCAAAGTATAGAAGCTATGTGTATAAAGTGTGCACTTGGCCCTAATGTTGCAGGCATTGCAGCTTTTTAGGTAAAGCTGTTGTTGCCCAATTTATTCCTGTATCTTCTAGTTATCTGCTAGACACAAGTTGGTTGTTTTTATTGTTGTTGTTTAAACAGAACATTTAATTTTTTTAATTTTAAAGTAACACATAAAATAACTATGTTGACTGTGTTGCCCAATATGGTAGTTGCATGTGGCTATTTAGATTTAAATAAATTAAAATAAAACTGAAAAAAAAATTCTTAGTCACACTAGCCACAATTTTTTTTAATTGTACTTTATGTCATGGGATACACATATAGACCATGTAGGATTGTTGCATAGGTACACACATGGCAATGTGGTTTGCTGCCTCCATTCCCCCATCGCCTACATCTGGCATTTCTCCCCATGTTATCCCTCCCTGACCTCCCCATCTCCTCCCCGGCTGTCCCTCTCTTGGTCCCCCACAACAGACCCCAGTGTGTGATGCTTCCCTCCCTCTGTCCATGTGTTCTCATTGTTCAACACCTGTCTATGAGTGAGAACCTGTGGTGTTTGATTTTCTGTTTTTGTGGAAGTTTGCTGAGAATGATGGTTTCCAGATTCATCTATGTCCCTACAAAGGACACGAACTCATCATTTCTTAAGGCTGCATGGTATTCCATGGTGTATATGTGCCACATTTTCCTTGTCCAGTCTATCATCTATGGGCATTTGGGTTGGTTTCAGGTCTTTGCTATTGTAAACAGTGCCACTATGAACATATTTGTGCATGTGTCTTTATAGTAGAATGACTTATAATCCTTTGGGTATATACCCAGTAATGGCATTGCTGGGTCAAATGGAATTTCTATTTCTAGCATCTTGAGGAAGCGCCACACTGTCTTCCACAATGGTTGAACTAGTTTACTCTCCCACCAACAGTGTAAAAGTGTTCCTTTTTCTCCACATCCTCTCCAGCATCTGTTATCTACAGATTTTTTAATGCTTACCATTCTAATTGGCATGATGTGGTATCTCAATGTGGTTTGATTTGCATTTCTCTAATAATCAGTGATGATGAGCATTTTTTCCTGTTTTTTGGCCTCATGTATGTCTTCTTTTTTGTTGTTGTTTTTTTTTTTTTTTTTTTGAGATGGAGTTTCGCTCTTGTTACCCAGGTTGGAGTGCAATGGCGCCACCTCGGCTCACTGCAACCTCCACCTCCTGGGTTCAGACAATTCTCCTGCCTCAGCCTCCTGAGTAGCTGGGATTACACGCGCCATCATGCCCAGCTGATATTTTGTATTTTTAGTAGAGACAGGGTTTCACCATGTTGACCAGGATGGTCTTGATCTCTTGACCTCGTGATCCACCCACCTCAGCCTCCCAGGGTGCTGGGATTAGAGGCGTGATCCACTGCGCCCGGCATATGTCTTCTTTTGAAAAGTGTCTGTTCCTATTCTTCTCCCACTTTTGGATGGGTTTGCTTGTTTTTCTTTCTTGTAAATCTGTTTTAGTTCTTTGTAGATTCTGGATATTAGCCATTTGTCAGATGGGTAGACTGCAAAAATTTTTTCCCATTCTGTTGGTTGCCGGTTCACTCTAATGATCGTTTCTTTTGCTGTACAGAAGCTCTGGAGTTTAATTAGGTCCCATATGTCTATTTTGGCTTTTGTTGCCAGTGCTTTTGGTGTTTTAGTCATGAAGTCCTTTCCTATGCCAATGCCCTGAATTGTTTTGCCTAGGTTTTCCTCTCGGGTTTTTATGGTGTTAGGTCTTATGTTTAAGTCTTTAATCCATCTGGAGTTAATTTTGGTGTAAGGTGTCAGGAAGGGGTCCAGTTTCTACTTTCTGCACACTGCTAGCCAGCTTTCCCAACACCATTTATGAAACAGGAAATCCTTTCCCCATTGCTTGTTTTTTTCAGGTTTGTCAAAAATCAGATGGTTGTTAGATGTGTGGTGTTGCCTCCAAGACCTCTGTTCTTTTCCATTGGTCTCTATCTCTGTTTTGGCAGCAGTACCATGCTGTTTTGATTACTGTAGCTTTGTAGTATAGTTTGAAATCAGGTAGCATGATGCCTCCAGCTTTGTTCTTTTTGCTTAGGATTGTCTTGGCTATACTGGCTCTGTTTTGGTTCCATATGAAGTTTCAGGTGTTTTTTTCCAGTTCTGTGAAGAAGGTCACTGGTAGCTTGATGGGGATAGCATTGAATCTATAAATTACATTGGGTAGTATGTCCATTTTCGTCATATTGATTCTTCCTAACCATGAGCATGGAATGTTTCTCCATTTGTTTATGTCCTCTCTTACTTCTTTGAGCAGTGGTTTGTAGTTCTCCTTGAAGAGGTCCTTCACATCCTTTGTTAGTTATATTCCTAGGTGTTTTATTCTCTTTGTAGCAATTGTGAATGGGAGTTTGCTCTTGATTTGGTTCTCTGTTAGTCTGTTATTGGTGTATAGAAATGCTTGTGATTTCTGCACATTGATTTTGTATCCTGAGACTTTGCTGAAGTTGCTTAACAGTTTAAGGAGATTTTGGGCTGAGATGATATGGTCTTCTAAATATACAATCATGTCATCTGCAAATAGAGACAATTTGACTTCCTTTTTTCCTAATTGAATACACTTTAATTTTTTTTCTTTCCTAATTGCTCTGGCTAGAACTTCCAATACCATATTGAATAGGAGTGGTGAGAGGGCATCCTTGCCTAGTGCCAGATTTCAAAGGGAATGCTTCCAGTTTTTGCTCATTCAGTATGATATTTGCTGTTGGTTTGTCATAAATAGCTTTTATTATTTTGAGATATGTTCCTTCAATACCTAGTTTATTTTGAGTTTTTAGCATAAAGGGCTGTTGAAGTTTGTTGAAGGCCTTCTCTGCATCTATGGAGATTATTATGTGGTTTTTGTCTTTGGTTCTGTTTATGTGGTAGATTACATTTATGAACTTGCATATGTTGAACCAGTCTTGCATCTCTGGGATGAAGCCTACTTGATTGTGATGGATAAGCTTTTTGATGTGCTATTGCAATAGTTTGCCAGTATTTTATTGAAGATTTTTGCATCTATGTTCATCATGGATATTGGCCTGAAGTTTTCTTTTCTTGCTGAGTCTCTGCTGGGCTTTGGTATCAGGATGATGTTGGTCTCATAAAATGATTTGGGAAGGATTCCCTCATTTTGTATTGTTTGGAATAATTTCAGAAGGAATGGTACCAGCTTCTCTTTGAACATCTGGTAGAATTCAGCTGTGAACCCATCTGGACCTGGACTTTTTTTGGTTGGTAGGCTATTAATTGCTGCCTCAACTTCAGCCTTTGTTATTAGTCTATTCAAGCTTTCAACTTCTTCCTATTTTAGGCTTGGGAAAATGCAAGTGTCCAGGAATTTATCCATTTCTTCCAGGTTTACTGGTTTATGTGCATAGAATTGTTTGTAGTAATCTCTGATTGCAGTTTGTATTTCTGTGGAGTCAGTGGTGATATCCCTTTTATTGTTTTTTATTGCATCAATTTGATTCTTCTCCCTTTTCTTTTTCACTAATCTGGCTAGCGGTCTGTCTATTTTGTTGATCTTTTCAAAAAACCAACTCCTGGATTTACCGATTTTTTTGAAGGATTTTTTGTGTCTCTGTCTCCTTCAGTTCTGCTCTGATCCCAGTTATTTCTTGTCTTCTGCTAGGTTGTGAGTTTTTTGATCTTGCTCCTCTAGCGCTTTCAATTTTGATGATAGGGTGTTGATTTTAGATCTTTCCTTGCTTCTCTGGTGGGCATTTATTGCTATAAATTTCCCTCTAGACATGGCTTTAAATGTGTCCCAGAGACTCTGGTACCTTGTGTCTTCATTCTCATTGGTTTCAAAGAACATCTTTATTTCTTCCTTCATTTCATTGTTTATCCAGTCGACATTCAGGGGCCAGTTGTTCAGTTTCCATGAAGTTGTGCGGTTCTGAGTTAGTTTCTTAATCCTGAGTTCTAATTTGATTGTCCTGTGGTCTGAAAGACTGTTTATTATGATTTCTGTTGTTTTGCATTTGCTGAGGAGTGATTTATTTCCAATTTTGTGGTCAATTTTAGAGTAGGTGCCATGTGGTGCTGAGAAGAATGTATAATCTGTGGATTTGGGGTGGAGAGTTGTAGATGTCTATTAGGTCCACTTGGTCCAGATCTGAGTTCAAGTCCTGGATATCCTTGTTAATTTTCTGTCTTGTTGATCTGTCTAATATTGACAGTGGAATGTCAAAGTCTCCCACTATTATTGTGTGGGAGTCTTAAGTGTCTTTATAGGTCATTAAGAACTTGCTTTATGTACCTGGGTGCTCCTGTATTGAGTCCATGTATATTTAGGATCGTTAGCTTTTCTTGATGCATTGATCCTTTTACCATTATGTAATGCCCTTCTTTGTCTCTTTTGATCTTTGTTGGTTTAAAGTCCATTTTATCAGAGACTAGGATTTGCAACTCCTGCTTTTTTTTTTTTGCTCTCCATTTGCTTGATAAATCTTCCTCCATCCCTTTATTTTTAGCCTATGTGTGCCCTTGCACATGAGATGGGTTTCCTGAATACAGCACACCGATTGGTTTTGACTTTTTATCCTCTTTCCCCATCTGTGTCTTTTGACTGCGGCAGTTAGTCCATTTACATTTAAGGTTAATATTGTTACATGTTAATTGGATCCTGCCATTTTGATGCTAGCTGGATGTTTTGCCCATTAGTTGATACATTTTCTTCATTGTGTTGATGCTCTTTAACATTTGGTATGTTTTTGGAGTGGCTGGTACTTGTTGTTCCTTTCCTTGTTTAGTACTTCTTTCAGGAGCTCTTGTAAGGCAGGCCTGGTGGTGAAGAAATCTCTCAGCAATTGCTTGTCCATAAAGGATTTTATTTCTCCTTCGCTTATGAAGCTTAGTTTGGTTGGATATCAAATTCTAGGTTGAAAGTTGTTTTCTTTAAGGATGTTGAATATTGCCCCCCACTCTCTTCTGGCTTGTAGGGTTTCTGCTGTGAGTCTGATGAGGTTCCCTTTGTGGGTAACCTGACCTTCTGAAGGAATATCTTTGTGGTGTCCTCTGTATTTCCGAGACTTGAATGTTGGCCTGCCTTGCTAGGTTGGGGAAGTTCTCCTGGACAATATCCTGAAGAGTGTTTTCCAGCTTGGATTTATTCTCTCCGTCACATTCAGGTACATCTATCAAACACAGATTAGGTCTTTTCACATAATCCCATATTTCTTGGAGGCTTTGTTCATTTCTTTTCACTCTTTTTTCTCTATTCTTGCCTTCTCATTTTATTTCATTGAGTTGATCTTCATTCTTTGATACCCTTTCTTCTGCTTGGTCGATTTGGCTATTGAAGCTTGTGTATGTTTCATGAAGTTCTCGAACGGTGTTTTTCAAGTCCATCAGGTCGTTTATATTCTTCTCTAAGCTGTTTATTCTAGTTAGCATCTCATCTAACCTTTTTTCTAGGTTCTTAGTTTCTTTGCTTTGGGTTAGCACATGTTCTTTTAGCTCTGAGAAGTTTGTTATTACCCACCTTCTGAAGCCTGTTTCTGTCAATTCATCTGATTCATTCTCCATCCATCTTTGATCCGTTGCTGGTAAGGAATTGTGATTTCTTGGAGGAAGAGAGGCATTCTGGTTTTTGGTGTTTTCATCCTTTTTGCGCTGTTTTTTTCCCATCTTAGTGGCTTTATCTACCTGTGGTCTTTGTAGTTGTTGACTTTCAGATGTGGTCTCTGAGTGGACGTCCTTTTTGTTGATGTTGAAGCTATTTCTTTCTGCTTCTTAATTTTCCTTCTAAGAGTCAGGTGCCTCTGCTGCAGGACTGCTGGAGGTCCACTCTAGACTTCACTAGCCTGGGGATCAGCCTCAGTGGCTGCAGAACAGCAAGGCTTGCCGCCAGTTTCTTCCTCTGCTATCCTCATCTCAGAAGGGTACCCCCCAGATGTCGGCCTGAGCTCTCCTTTTTAAGGTGTCTCTTAGGGTACACAGGGGTCAGGGAGTTGCTTGAGGAGACAGTCTGTCCATTTTAGGAGGTTAAGTGCTGCTGTGCTGGGAGCCCCACTGTTCTGTGCAGAGCTGTTGGGCAGGTACCTTTAAGACTGCTGCAGCTGAACTCATAACCGCCTCTTTTCCCAGGTGCTCTATCTTAGGAATGTCAGCTTTATTTGTAAGTTCCTGTCATGGTGCTGCCGTTTTTCGTAGATGCCCTGCCCCACGGAGAGTAGTCTAGTCACAGTCTGCCAGCAGAGGCGTTGCTGAGCTGCCTCAGGCTCTGCCCAGGTGCTGTGTGAATTGCCTCCGTAGTGGGGGATGCCCTTCCCCCCACTGACCTGGACTATCCTGGGTCCAGCTGCACTTGCTGTGAAACTCTTAATCCAGAGCATTTCAGATTGCTTGTTTTTGGGGGTTGTACCCACTGAGCCAGATCGCCTGGCTCCCTGTCTCAGCCCCCTCCCTTTCAGTTGAATGGGCGGCTCTGTCTCCCAGGCATTCCAGGTGCCAGTTGAATTGGCAACCCAGGCTTGTGTGAATTTCTCTGCGCCCACCTGGCACCAGCTGAAACCGCCGTGCTAAAATCTCATCGTGCTTTTCAGCCTGGGAATCTCCTGGCCTGTGGACAGTGAAAACTTGTTTGGAAATGCAGTATTCACTCACCCTCTGTGCTATTCTGGCTGGGAACTGCACTCGAGCTGTTCTTCTTCGGCCATCTAGGATCCTTCCTGATACACTAGCCACATTTTAATAGTTGTTAGTAGCAACTGTACTGAACAGCAAATATTTCTAAATTGTATAGAATTCTATTGGATAGTGATTGATGTTTTAACCCTACTTCCTCCATCCCTTTTCTCTAAATCAAAGGTAAGTTGTGGCCATATTTCTACTTCATTAACTATAATTCTATGCTATAATTTTTTTTTTTTTTGAGACAGGGTATTGTTCTGTTGCCCAGGCTGGAGTCCAGTAGTATAATCTGGGCTCACTGCAGGCTCCACTTCTGGGGCTCCAGCAGTCCTCCCACTTCAGCTTCCCAGCTGGGACTTCAATCATGCACCACCATGTGCAGGCCACCATGCTTGGCTAATTTTTCTGTATTTTTTGTAGAGATGGGGTTTCACCTTGTGGCTCAGGCTAGTCACAAACTCCTGCACTCAAGTAATCTGCCGACCTTGGCCTCTCAAAGTGCTGGGATTACAGGCGTGGGCCACCATGCACAGCCTATGCTATAATTATTAATGCTGCATATTAATCCACTGTCTGCATGTGTTTTATTTTCCTAGTCTCCTATTATTGGATATATCGGTTGCTTCTGTTTTTTTCTATTATAAAAAGTGTTGAGATTATTTTATGTGAGAATACATCTTTATATACTTGTCCAAAATATTTAAAATTGGAACTGCTAAGTCAGGCTGGGCACAGTGGCTTATACCTGTAATTCCAGCACTTGGGGAGGCTGGTGAGAGACAATTACTTGAGGCTAGGAGTTTGTAACCAGCCTGAGCGAAACAGTGAGACCCCGTTACTATAGAAAAAAAAAAAAAGAAAATAAATTCCTTGGTCAAAGGCTATGCATGTTTTACATTTTAGTAGTTGAACTGTGCTCCAGAGACCATATTAATAAACATTTCCTTGTTTGATTGTGAATATTCACATGTACTGGGGCAAGTCACTGAAATTCTCTAAGTCTCAATTAATTTTTCTGTTCAAAATAGGAATAATAGTGTCTACAATTTACCTTACTAGGTACTTAGGAGATACAAATGAAATAATACATGTAAATACTTTTTATTTTTTGACAGAGTCTCACTCTGTAGCCAGGCTGGAGTGTAGTGGCGTGATCTTGGCTCATGGCAACCTCCTCCTCCGGGGTTCAAGCGATTCTCCTACCTCAGCCTCCTGAGTAGCTGGGACTACAGGCGTGCACCACCACACCCAGCTAATTTTTGTGTTTTTAGTAGAGACAGGGTTTCACAGTGTTGGCCAGGATGGCCTCGATCTCTTGACCTTGTGATCTGCCTGCCTCGGCCTCCCAAAGTGCTGGAATTACAGGCATGAGCCACCATGCCCAGCCGTAAATACTTTTAAAAAATGAAAGTGCCACTGTCATATATAGTATTCACACTATTAAGCCATCTGTTATTGGAAGGATGAAAGTCAGAGACCCTGAATCTTCTGTGATCTTAGTTTAACACCCAAAATAAAGAATGGTGGTGGTGGTGGTAACAGAGCTTTAAAGACTTCCTTATGGGAAAGAGCATCCTAGCTTTAGAAACATAATTTATTATTGTAGCACACCAATATGAATGTAGGCTTTTCCATACAAGGACATGTAGAGAGGTGGGGTAATTTTTGTTTTAATCTTAGAATGGTGTAAGATATCATCCAACTCCACTCCTCATTCTACAGATGAGAAAGCAAAGGCCCTGAGAAGTTGAATTCTCAGGTTCAAACTGCTGACGTGGCAGAATCTAGGTTAGACCTCAGCCCTCTGACCCTCTATGCAGTGTCCTTTCCTCTACACCCTGCAACTCTAATGATACAGCCAGGAGGTGGTGGTATTTTTTCTATCCCTCAGATGACAATTAATCTAGTATTGTAACCTAGTTTAATAACTAATAGTTATTTAGAAGTTTATTCTTAAAATCAATGCCTGAATAGGCTTACTGGGCTATTTGAGAGTCAGGCTACTAAATTATTATTAGCCACTTGAAATTCCTGTAGAGATAATAGAATTTTTCAGACTGATTCTTTAAGCCAAATTAGAAATAAAATCTTTTTTTCATGAATGACACCCACGTTAGACAGCATTCCTTAGAAGTGAATTATTTGGTAAAACTCCCAGAGTCTCTTTGTCTTTGGTTCATCTCTAAACTTATTTCATTTTATGACTTTACGTGAAGAAACTGTGAGTACGGATGGCCTCAAGTTATGTGGGAGATTTCAATCAGCCTGCAAAACAAACCAGATGACCAAGTCCTCCAGAACTGTCTGAACATGTCTCAAAGTCCATTCCCTGAATATATCCCCAGGTACCTTCCTCAGGGTCTCTCTTTTTACTGGCATTTAAAAAAAATGTCTGATAGAAGCTAGCAATAAATAACAAAGAGAAATTGAGATTGATGGCCCTTCTATTTCTTTGCATCTGGGTCTTCTATGAAGCAGGAGAGCTTTTGTATTTAGAAAGGGAACACCCCTTCCAGCAAATCATGTGCTAGAACACAACCTTTGAAAATGCTTGTCCTTCTGTAGGAACAGAGGCTTGCAGGGTTTCTGGGTAAAGCTCAGCTTCTCATGCGGCCATGCCTGACTCCTATGCCACAGGGCTTTACATGCAAAGCAATACTTAGTCTTGCACTTGCTAATATTTTCAACTATGAAATAGTAGAAAATGAGGTCACATGAAGCAAGGACTAATAGTTTGCTGGAGTAGACCAGCAGGAAGATAAATTACAGTGAAAACGTGATTTTTCTTTTTCTTTTCTCTTTTCTTTTCCCTCCCTCCCTCGCTCCCTCCCTTTCTCCCTTCCTCCCTTCCTTCTTTTTTTGTCAGGGTCTTGCTTTTTTGTCCAGTCTCAAGTGCAGTATTATAACCATGTCTCATTGCAGCTTCAACCTCCTGGGCTCAAGCTATCCTCACACCTTAGCCTCTTGAGTAGCTGGGACTACAGGTGTGTGCCACCATGCCTGGCTATTTTTGTTTCAACTAAAAATATATGTATTTTTAGAGATAGGCTGCACTATGTTACACAGCCTGGTCTCAAATGGCTGGGCTCAAGCGATCCTTCCACCTAGGCCTCCCAAAGTGCTGGGATTACAAGCATGAGCCACCATGCCTGGCCAAAAACTTAATTTGTACATAATATGAAAATATGGAGATAATACACATATTTAGGTCTTTAAAGAGTTGCTTTTTAAATTTTAGATTTTTCTTTTGCTGTATATAGTTAGACAGGCATATAATTATAGATTTGAAATGGGTAAGATTATTTTCCCTAAGTGCTTCTTTATGTTAAATTGTTTTCTTTCTTTTATTCATTTAAAAATTAGGTTGTCTATTTTTCTCGAACATGCAGCAATTAGATAGTGTGATGATTTGAATGAATTGGAATACTGTCTCAGTGTATTTGCCAAATTGTCATCAAGCATAATTTACTCAAAATCCTAAGACATTCTTCCTTGAAAATAAATTTGTTTTCCCTATCCCCCCCTTTTTGAAGCAAAATTTGTTCATTTAAAAATTTTCCTTTGTGATGTTGTTGCTAGGGGAACAATATGGTAAACCTTGTAATCTCTGTCCCCTTTATTTTCCTTAGATCTACTCTGATCTGTTTTTATCAGTTCTGTCCTATTTTAAAATTACATAACACTTATAATCTGCCTCAAACCTACTCTGGAAGTACTGAAGTATAAATCCTAAACAAATGACTGAATTTACTGACTATGCATCTGCCTAGCTAAAATGGTTTTGGGGGAAAGGTGATTGACCAAAGAAGGACATTCTGGAGTGTCTACTTTGATTAGAGAAAGGGATTTTATTGTAATCTTAACCTGGTAATTTTTTTAAGAGCTAAAGATTTTATTTGTTTCTGTTTTTTCAGTGGTAGAAGAGATTTGTAATAAAGGGCAGATATATATGCATTTAAAAAATTTAGAAATGGCTAAGACTTGAGTATAGTCGGTTACAAAGCAGATACAATAATAGTGCTAATGCCGATGGGATCCATGGAAATTGGCCTAAATATTATCATGGTACTTTATGTGAAAAGCAACATTCACTGTGGTTTAATTTTAATGTGGAGCAGTCATATAGTACTTTCAGTGTCATTAGTGCCATCTTACTTAATTTGTCAAATCTTTCAAAATGAAGAGAAAATAGAAATATTGTCTTTAGGTCTCAGAAATATAGTACAATTTTGACTTCAAAAAAAAGATCAAAATCTTCCTTTTTTACAAAACACAAAATACAAAGTACAAAGCTATAATACTATTTAAACAAATCACCAAATACAACTGTTTTCAGAAGTAAACTTGCATAATTTTTTTTGTTTTATTATCAAATAACAAAAATTAACTGATGACAAGCCTTTTAAACTGTGTTATGCTATCAAATTGAAATTTTGGTGGATGTGAAATGTAAGTTAATCAAGTTTATATTATGGTTCAATAATGGTTTTTCAAATGGCTGGGTCAAAATATCTGTGTCAAAATAGGTACCTTAAATTATCATGTATCTGTGGTTGGCAGGTAGGAGTGGTTGTGACCAGAATCAAAGAAGTGGATCTTGTCCTTGGACCCCAAATATAACTCTTAATGGACTTGCTATTCTTGCTATTCCTTTAGTACTAATAATTTTATGCATTTTTAATCAAAGAAAGATACTAACCTACCCAAGACGTGGGAATTACATGCATTAGGAGAAATAATTTATTATGAAAAAATCCATGATCTTCAACTTATGATATTCAAATAAATGATAGTCTTCAAAGTAATTTTAAAACTTCAAAATATGGAATGGTAATTATGAATTTAGCCAAGACATAACTTCACAGACTGACTTAATTTGTCAGATTGGCATAATAGAGGTTTCTTGGTGAAGACAAGGCTGAGTTACTACTAAATTGTATCTACTGAGTAGGGCCTGAGGAAATCTAATATAGGAGAGGTAGATATTGATCAAATGGGGGACGGGGAAAGGCTGAAGCTCCCTTGGCAATGACATTTTTAGCAGTATCAGGTAAGGTCTCCAGGATTCTGAACTCTATCATACCTCCTTCACTGTTTGGCTTCACATGGCCCTGGTGTTGAATAGAGGTAACTCAGAATTAGAAACTTGCCTTGGGTAACTGAGAATTCTTGATGTAACAAATACGGTAAGAATATTCCCTCTCCCATCATCCCCAGCAATGTGCTAGGGCAGGCTGAACTAAAAAAAAAAATCTTACCCTTATTGTTAATTAAAGGGCCAACTTTAGGACTTCAACACAGTACTAGATGAGAGAGTAAAACCAAATGGATACTTGAGTGATGACCACACTGGAAATTCCTCCCTGTGTGCTGCTGGCACTGACATCCTGATAGAGTTCAGGTGCCTGGTGAAGCTGTACAGACAGTGCCTGGTCTCCAGACCACATGCTTTTCATCTATGTCATTAACATGAAATTTTTGAATTGTTCCATTGGCATTTTCATCTCTGTTTAGAGGCCGTAAACCTTAGTTTTATAATTGGGACCCATATCATGCTAAAATAAAAAATTTAAATATTTCTCTTCCATTCACTTGCCTGAGACCTCCTTCTCCTAATTTTGCAAGGCTGACTTGGTCATTTCAGTAACTCACAGTTTTTTACTTTGCCATCTGGGGATTACATCAGATGTCCTATGCTACAGTTATTATCCAATGACCAAACTTGTATCTTACTCTGTCTGCCTACTTGATAGCAAGTTAGTGTGAGCGAAAAGCCTTGGCAAATACATGTTAGTATATAAAAGAAAGTTAACTTGTTTAGGATGGAAATTCTTTTACCACCCTAGAACTGTATTGGCATCAGAAATATTTCAAATTTGCTTTCATTTTTTAAAAGGGAACCCAAAGTAGAGAAAAGTCTACTGACAAAAAACAATTTTTTAGACTGGGATAATGATCTTTGTTCTAATTATGTACATCTTTAATATATACTTTGATAATTAGGAGATTAGAGTTGTAATGTTGTCTCCTTATAAACTTGAAGAAGCTTTTAACTTTTGGTATGTTGTTTTTTTCTTCGGTAAAGTAAGGATAGATATTTACTTCATAAAATTCCTGAGCAGTAATGATGTTACCTAATTTCCACAGATGACAGAAGCTGTATAATTATATATGTTGCTGATGCTATACTTAGTTTTATATTCTTAGGAAGTTTTCCTATATTATTTGCAATTGTAAATGTCCCTGAAAGTATTGTTAGTAGTCAAAATAGTAATGAAGAAAATGAACAACATAAAGGGTTGATTACTATACAAAGTTATTGTTTTTTAAAATAGAGGTTAAGGAGCAGAATAACATCTTTGCAGACAATAAAAGCATGCCAGAAATAAATACCCACAAAATAAGTGAAAATGATGCCCAATATTGCCAACTGAGCCAAAAACAATTGAGAAAATGATAGAAGCCATGAAATAAAAACATGAATCAGAATTTTAAAAATTCAGGAATATAATAATTGAAGAGAAGGAAGACTTTAACAGGGAGGTAAAATCAGGAAAGAATTAGAAATAACAGGAAAAAAAGAATTTCAGGAATAAAGACTATGCTAGAAGGAAGGAATGCAAGGACAACTAAATTCAGCAGATGTTAGTTTAAGAAAAACAGAGTGTGGATAGGCGGAAAGACATTCATAACAGCCCCAAACTAGAAACAATCCAGATATCCATCAACTGGTAAAAAGATAGAGAAAATTTTATTCATAAAGGAATACTACTTGTCAATAAAAATAATTGAACTATGTATACATACAACAATATGAATCTCAAAAGCATTATGCTACATGAAATAAGTCAGACATAAGAAAGACTGTGCAGTGGAGTTCATTTAGATGACATTCTAAAAAAAGGCAAAACATAGGGACAAAATACATTATCAGTGGTTGCTAGAGATGGAATGATGTATATGGGGGTAAGAGGGAGGCAACTGACTGCAAAGAGGCATGAGAGAACTTTTTGGGGCAATGAAAATGTTCTAGAGTTTGATCATATTGCTGTTTATATTTGTAAATATTTGCCAAGCTATATACTTATAAAAGGATGAACTCTATTGGATGTTAACTACACTTCAGTAAAAAATAAATAATAAAGGGATTAAGTTTTGAGAAAAATTATAGATACAGGCAGATTGCTAAGAAGATTCAACACATGCGTAGTAGGGATCCCAAAGAACAAAAACAAAAACAGTGGAATAGAACCAATATTAACCTGTCTACCTCGTGAAAACTGCCCTGAAATAAAATTTTAAGTGATTAAAATTACATATTGGAAAGGTAATATGCGTATGAGAAAAAAAAATCTACCCAGAAAAGTAAAAGCCATTGGACTATACAAAGGAAAAAAAGAAGAAAAAATTCAGTTGTCATCTAATCTAAACAGCCAAGTCATTAATAAGAAAAATAATATCAAGTTGTCACCAAAATTTGTTAACTAATTTTTTTTTTCCAGAAGACAATGGAGTGACATATATAGCATACTCAGGGAAGAAAAATGGGAGCTAAGGGTTCAGCCACATAGAATTTCAGGTATAAAGGGCATAGACAAACTTGCAAGAAATCAGGACATACTGTTCTCATAAATAGTCACTGCAGAATCTCCTGGAGAATATATGTTAGGTAATCAGAATAATGGGAGAAATATCCATGTAAGGACTGCTAGCAGTGATTGGCTGATCAAAATACACAAAAATAAAGACAACTATGCAAGTCTTGACAAAATCATGCAACACAACATCTTCAATGAATTAGTCTTTCCAAAAAAGAAAAGAAAAATGAAACTGAATGTAATCAAGGTTTTAGAGCTAACTGTCAATTTCCAGGAGAATTGGACAGAGAGAGGGGAATGTGAATTAGTGATGTAGATAAATAATATCATGGTGCTGCAATCAGCAAAACCCAGATTGTGTGAAACTCTACAGAACAAACAATGCTATTTCTTCAACAAAATTTCCAGGATAGAGAGGGAGACAGAGAGAGATGAAATGTACAGATTAAAAGATATAAGAGATATATTAACCGGCCATGGCCGAATAGGAACAGCTCTGGTCTTCAGCTCCCAGAGAGAACAACGCAGAAGGCAAATGATTTCTGCATTTCCAACTGAGGTATCCAGTTCATCTCATTGGGACTGGTTAGGCAGTGAGTCCAACCCATTAGAGGGCAAGCAGAAACGGTGGGGTGCTGCTTCACCCAGGAAGTGCAAGGAGGTGGGAGTACTTTTCTCCCCAAGCCAAGAGAAGCCGTGATTGACTCTGCTGCCTGGCTAGTTACTATCCTTTTCCCATGGTTTTTGCAATCTGCAGATCAGGAGATTCCCTCGAATGCCCACACCACCAGGGCCCTGGATTTTAAGCACAAAGCTGGGCGGCTGTTTGGGCAGACATCAAGCTAGCTGCAGGAGTTTCTTTTTATACCCCACAGTTTCTTTTTGGAACCACAGTGAGACAGAACAGTTCACTCCCCTGAAAAGGGTTTTGAAGCCAGAGAGCCAAGTGGTCTCGCTCAGTGGGTCCCACTCTCATGGAGCCCAGCAAACTAAGAACCACTGGCTTGAAATTCTTGCTGACAGCACAGGAGTCTGACGTGGATGTGGGATGATCAAGCTTGATGTGGGGAGGTACATCCACCATTACTGAGGCTTTAGTAGGCAGTTTTCCCCTGACAGTGCTAAGGAGGCTGGAAGGTCTGAACTGGGTGGAACATACCACAGTGCAGCAAAATGACCGTGGCCAGAGTGCCTCTCTGAATTCCTCCTCAACGGATGGGGCATCTTTGAAGGAAAGGTAACAGCCCCTGTTAGGGGCTTACAGACACAACCCCCATGTCCTTGGGATGGAGCATCAGGGAGAAGGAGCAGCTGTGGATGCTGCATCAGCAGATTTCCTGCCTGCCTGCCTGCCACCTCTGAAAAAAGCAGCCAGTCCTGATAAGAGGGATTCTCCCAGCAAAGCGCACAAGCTCTGCTAAGGGAAAGACTGCCTCCTCACGTGGGTCCTTGACCCCTGTGCCTCCTGATGGGGAGACACCTCCCAACAGGGATTGACAGACACCTCATATAGGAGAGCTCTGACTGGCATCAGGCCAGTGCCCCTCTGGGACGAAGCTTCCAGAGGAAGGAGTAGACAGCAGTCTTTGCCGTTCTGCAACCTCCACTGGTGATACCCAGGAAACAGAGTTTGGAGTGACCTCCAGCAAACTTCAGCAGACCTGCAGAAGAGGAGCCTGTTAGAAAAAAATTAACAAACAGAAAGCAACAACATCAACATCAATGTAAAACTCCATCACAAAAACACCATCCAAAGGCCATCAGCCTCAAAGATCACAGGTAGATAAATCCACAGAGATGAGGAAAAACCAGTGCAAAAATGCTGAAAATTCCTAAATCCAGATTGCCTCTTTTCCTCCAAATGATCACAACTCCTCTCCAGCAGGCGCACAAAACTAGATGGATAATGAGATTGATGAATTGTCAGAAGTAGGCTTCAGAAAATAGGTAACAGCAAACTCTTATGAGCTAAAGGAACATGTTGTAACCCAATGCAAGGAAGCTAAGAGCCTTGATAACAGGTTTCAGAAACTGCTAACTAGAACAACTAGTTTAGAGCGGAACATAAATGACCTGATTTGAACTGAAAAATAGCACAAGAACTTTGTGACACATACACAAGTATCAATAGCCGAATCAATCAAGCAGAAGAAAGGGTATCAGAGATTGAAGATCAACTTACTGAAATAAGATGTGAAGACCAGATTAGAGGAAAAAGAATGAAAAAAACTAACAAAGCCTCCAAGAAATATGAGACTATGTGAAAAGACCAAACCTATGATTGATTGGTGTACTTGAAGTGACAGGGAGAATGGAACCAAGTTGGAAAACACACTTCAGGATATTATCTAGGAGAGCTTCCACAACGTAGCAAAATAAGCCCACATTCAAATTCAGGAAATACAGAGAACACCACTATCATACTCCTCGAGAAGAGCAACCCCAAGACACATAATCATAGACTTTCCAAGATTGGAATGAAGGAAAAAATGTTAAGGGCAGCCAGAGATAAAGGTCAGGTTACCTACAAAGGGAAGCCCATCAGACTAACAGTAGATCTCTCTGCAGAAACCCTGCATGCCAGAAGAGATTGGAGGCCAATACTCAACATTCTTAAAGAAAAGAATTTTCAACCTAGAGTTTCATATCCAGCCAAACAAAGCTTCATAAGCAAAGGAGAAATAAAATCCTTTACAGACAAGCAAATGCTGAGGGATTTTGTCACCACCAGGCCTGCCTTATAAGAGCTCCTGAAGATAGAACTAAATATGGAAAGGAAAAAACCAGTACCAGCCACTGCAAAAACACACCAAAATATAAAGACCAATGACACTGTGAAGAAAGTGCATCAACTAGTGTGCAAAATAACCTGTTAACATCATGATGACAGGATCAAATTCATACCTAACAATATCAATCTTAAATGCAAATGGGCTAAATGCCCCAATTAAAAGACACAGACTAGCCAATTGGATAGAGTTGAGACCCATCAGTATGCTGTATTCAGGAGATCCATCTGACATGCAAAAACACACATAGGGTCAAAATAAAGGGATGGAGGAATACTTACCAAGCAAATGGAAAGAAAAAAAGGAAAGCAGGGGTTGCAATGCTAGTCTCTGATAAAACAGATTTTATACCTACAAAGATCAAAAAGACAAAGAAGGGCATTACATAATGGTAAAGTGATCAATGCAACAAGAAGAGCTAACTATCCTGAATATATATGCAACCAATGCAGGAGCACCCAGAATCATAAAACAAGTTTTTAGAGACCTAAAAAGAGACTTAGACTCCCACACAATAATAGTGGGAGACTTTAATGCCCCACTGTCTGTATTA
>NW_016107847.1:279074-293680 GCF_001604975.1 Cebus imitator | reverse complement strand
TGATAAACATCTATGTAAAAATCTTCAATAAAATACTGGCAAACTGAGTCCAGCAGCACATCAAAAATCTTATCCATCACAATCAAGTGGCTTCATCCCTGGAATGCAAAGCTGTTTCAACATATGCAAATCAATAAAGATAATCCATCACATAAATAGAACCAATGACAAAAACCACATGATTATCTCAGTTGATGCGGAAAAGGCCTTTGATAAAATTCCACATCCCTTCATGCTAAAAACTCTCAATAAACTAGGTGTTGAGGGAACATATCTCACAATAATAAGAGCTATTTATGACAAACCCATAACCAATATCATGCTGAATGGGCAAAAGCTGTGATCATTCCCTTTGAAAAGCAGTGCAAGACAAGAATACCCTCTCTCACCACTCCTATTCAACATAATATTGGAAGTTCTGGCAATCGCAGTCAGGCAAGAGGAAGAAATAAAGGGTATTCACATAGGAAGAGAGGAAGTCAAATTGTCTCTGTTTGCAGATGACATGATTATATATTTATAAAACCCCATCATCTCAGTGCAAAAACACCTTAAGCCGTCAAGTAACTTCAGCAAAGTCTCAGGATACAAAAATCAATGTGCAAAAATCACAGGAATTTCTATACACCAACAATAGACAGCCAAGTCATAACCATGAGTGAACTCCCATTCACAATTGCTACAAAGAGAATAAAATACCTAGGAATACAACTTATAGGGATGTGAAGGACCTCTTCAAGGAGAACTACAAACCACTGCTCAAGGAAATAAGAGAGGACACAAACAAATGGAAAAATATTCCATGCTCACAGAGAAGAAGAATCAGTATCATGAAAATGGCCATACTACTCAAAGTAAATGATAGATTCAATGCTGTCTGCATCAAACTACCATTGAACTTCTTCATAGAATTAGGAAAAAACTGCTTTAAATTTCATATGGCACCAAAAAAGGGCCTGTACAGCCAAGATAATCCTAAGCAAAAAGCAAAGCTGGAGGCATTACATTACCTGACATCAAACTATGCTACAAGTTTATAGTAACCAAAACAGCATGATACTGGTACCAAAACAGATATGTAGTTCAATGGAACAGAACAGAGACCTCAGAAATAACACCACACATCCACAGTCATCTGTCTTTGACAACCTGACAAAAACAAGCAGTGGAGAAAGGATTCCCTATTTAATAAATGCTGCAGGGAAAACTGGCTAGCCATATGCAGAAAACAAAAATTGGACCCCTTCCTTACACCTTATACAAAAATTAACTCAAGATGGCTTAAAGACTTGAATGTAAAACCCAGAACCATAAAAACCCCAGGAGAAAACCTAAGCAATACCATTCAGGATATAGGCATGGGCAAAGACGTCATGACTAAAACACCAGAATCAATTGCAACAAAAGCCAAAATTGAAAAATGGGATATAATCAAACCAAAGAGCTTCTGCACAGCAAAAGAAACTACTGTCAGAATGAACAGGCAACCTAGAGCATTGGAGACATTTTTTGCAATCTATCCATCTGACAAAGTTCTAATGTCCAGAATCTATAAGGAACTTAAACAATTTTACATGAAAAAGCCCCATCAAAAAGTGGGTGAAGGATATGAACAGACACTTCTCAAAATTAGACATTTATGTGGACAACAAACATATGAAAAAAAGCTCATCATCACTGGTCATTAGAGAAGTTCAAATCAAAACCAAAATGGGATTCATGCCAGTTAGAATGGCAGTCATTAAAAAATCAGGAAACAACAGATGCTGGCAAGGCTGTGGAGAAACAGGAACACTTCCACGCTGTTGGTGGGTGTGTAAATTAGTTCAACTGTGTGGAACATAGTGTGATGATTCCTCAAGGATCTAGAACAAGAAATAGCCATTTGACCCAACAATCCCATTTCTGGGTATATACCCAAAGTATTATAAATTATTCTACTATAAAGACACATGCACGTGTATGTTTACTGCAGCACTATGTATAATAGCAAAGACTTGGAAGCAACCCAAATGCCCATCAGTGATCGACTGGATAAAGAAAATGTGGCACATATACACCGTGGAATACTATGTAGCCATAAAAAAGGGGTTCATGTCCTTTGCAGGGACATGGATGAAGCTGGAAGCCATCATTCTTGGCAAACAAACACAGGAACAGAAAAGCAAATACCACATGGTCTTACTCATAAGTGGGAGTTGAACAGTGAGAACACATGGACATAGGGAGGGGAACATCACACACCAGGGCCTCTCAGGGGGTGGGGGACAAGGGGAGGGAGAGCATTATGACAAATACCTAATGCATGCGGGGCTTAAACCTGGGTGACACGATACATGCAGCAAACCACCATGCTCCATGTATATGTATGTAACAAACCTGCACATTCTGCACATGTATCCCAGAACTTAAAGTAAAAAAAAAAAAAAAAGATATTAGCTAATCAATGTGTAGACCCTGTTTGGATCCTGATTCAAAATATAAGCTGTAAAAACAAGATATATATATATATATATATATTTATTTTGGCAAGACTAACTGATATATATGTATGTATATATATACATATATATATATATATATAAAACAAAACAATTGAAGTAATGTATACATGTATTGAACATTTGATAATATAAAGGTATTAATTTTTATGGAATTATAATAATGGTAATGTGGTTATATCTGAAAAGAGTGTACATGGACACAGAGAACAATAGACCCCAGAGTCTACTTGAGGTGAAGAGTAGGAGGAAGGTGAGGATGGGAAAACTACCTATTGGTTACGGTGATCATTACCTGGGTGACAAAATAATTTGTACACCAAATCAATCCAAATTGCTGTGACACACAATTTACCCAAGTAACCAATCTGCACACGTGCCTCTGAACCTAAAATAAAAGGAGACAAGAGCAAAAAGAAGGGTTCTTATCTTTTAGTAATATGTACCTAAATATTTTTTAGATGGAATGTCGGGATGCTTAGAATTTGCTTCAAATTAATTTGAGGTTGGGGGAATAAGTGGGAACAAAGACGAAACAAGATTGGTTGAGTTAATACCTGTTATTGCTGGGTATTGTGTACATGAGAGTTCATTATACTCGTCTCTCTGCTTTTGTATGTTTGAAAATTACCATAAAATGTTTAAAAATAGAATGACTAACATTTATATAAAGATTTTCATAAACTGTAATGAAACATTATTACTCTCTTGGACAAGAAACAGAATCTTAGACAGGTAATGATTTGCCCCAGGACATGTAAGTAAATTGTCAGAATCAGGAATCCAGTCCCGATCCTCTGACACTGTCTTGTCTCTGCTTGTCTAATCATGCTGTCCTAAAAAACAGGATGGTTCTTTTCTTTGCTTGTGTGGATAACTCTTCTTTGTCCTCTGATCTTCAGTGTGGAAGAGGTCAGAATCCCAAGAAGTTGGTCTGTAATTCCTGCAGTATCACGCTTTTTACTTTTCAGTGAGATGCCCAATATTTCTTCAGCTTCCATTCAGGATGCACCTCTCTGTTTCTTTTCTTTTGCCCTTGCATATTAAATTTCCCTGGTTTTATTTGCATTTAATTTCTATTTTCTTTTTTTTTTCATCCCCTTCTTCTATATTCCCTTTTCTCCGTAGCCTTTCTCATCAAGGAACTTTTCAACTGCTGATTACAGCCCTTCTCTTCTTGGATGTGCTATAGATGTTACTTCTCCCTCATTTTCACCCTAATTATCATCTGCCTTTCAAGGAGTCTGATAAACTAAACCAGCAAAGGGAGCTCTCACAAGGCAGTCATAGGATAGGAACCCAGACAGTACCATTCAGAATCTAGAAAAACTTGTGATTTTTCTACTGAAAAATGATTAACACTGGCACCTTGAACATAGTAGGTAGGTACTCTATTAATATTTACTGGTGACATCAATGAGGAGAAAATTAAATGACATATTCAGAAGAGGTAGTTTCATGTCAAAAATCTTACTCTGTGACTTTTGAGGTGTGGGACTTAGTTTTCATCCCTGAATGACTTGCTTTCTATATCTAGGAAGCGAATACACCGAAGTCCTGTGAGACAATGCCTTTCTCTTTCATGTAGTAAAGGTTAGCCTACCTCTGTCAGTATAGCATAGAAACACTAGATTGGGAGCTTCTTGAAGGCAGGGACTTTGTTGATTCAAGTTTAGATCTCTGTTCTTAGATATCCTGTAATTGCAGGATGTTGCAGGATGTTACCTTTCTTGCATAGATCAAGTGTTACAAAGGACTCGGTAATTTACACATCTGTGCTACCATGACTTAAGACAAAAGTGCAAATCAGGACTTTTTTTGTTGTTGTTTTATTGTCCTCCCTCCTCACATCTTTGTCCCTCCAATCTCTCTCCCAGGTACTCCATATCCTTATGTTGCTTTCTCCTCATCAGAGCCCTGATAGAACCACAACCACTTGCAAAGACTTGCTAGTCCTCAAATGTCCTGCGTTCTAATTGGACTTGTCCCTCTTTGCTCTAACAATCATATTCTACCTTCATCAAAATTATTCCTGGGTACTGATTTTAGAGCATCTGTTTTAAGTGGTGCTTAATAATATACAAATAATAGGCAGGTTTAGTCCAAATTAATCTCTGCCTAGTGGATGTGTAAAAAACTGTCCTAAACTCAACAATGACACTATTGGAAGAGGTCTTATCTAGGCATTCCACTAGAAAGTTTGTGATCCCTCATCTGTTTTGTCATACCTCCCTGACAAATGGGGTGTACTGTGAGAACTATTGCAACTCTGGGGAAGTGTTTTGCTGTCCTGCCACTAGACTTTGTGCCAGGAAATAATTTCTAGGCATTTCCTGGTAAAGTTCATCAACTTGCTTTGAAGAAGTCCTGTGAAAGCAATATAGGGTTTTGTGTTGCTTTTCAACAATCTCTAATGGAGGAGATTTTCACAACCTCCTTGGTATGCCAGTGTATAACAAACTATGATCACTAGCATTCCCCCAAGTAATTTAAGAAGAATTAAAAACAAGATAGGCACACAAAAGTTTATACATTAAAAAAAATTAGATTATGTAACATACTAAACTACCAGTAGATTCCTAGTGTTTCTTGGTAGTAGGAAACTTTAGAAAACATGCCCAATAATCTGTATAAATAAACTCAAGACAGTTTGATCTTCTTCTGTAAGAAAGTAGGCAAGATCTAGTAATGAAATTACTATTTGCTGACAAGGAAAGTACTTGCTGTACATTTACTGTTTACTTGTATTGTAGCACCACCTACTGTTGATAGAGAAACAACAGCTTTCTCATTTTTTCTTGCCTTGCTAGTTAAAGGAATATCTTGGCTTATTAGCCAGACAAGCTGCTTGGAGATGTTTCTAAAGTTATGATACAGAGATTGTATTATGCCTGTTTCCAAAAGGAAAGATTATACCTTCAGTTACCTAAAGATCAGAATTGACACTTATTGACATGCATATATGACATACTTTTTCGCTTTCCAAATCAGATTTTTATTTTCTAATATAGCCTGTAGATGTTGGGAAATTACTGATTTGCTTTAACTGCAGTTGCTCTTTCAGTGAACAAATAGTTGAATGGCAAAACATCATTTCCTCTGAATATAATTACTAATATAAAATGATGTCATATTCTAAGGTTAGCACTTACCTACCATCACTCCCTTTCCTCCACCCTCAGCAGAATCTTAATCACTAAAAAGTACACAAAACATCAACTAGGATATTTGATGTTTAGATCTTTACTACTCAAAGTGTGATCTGTGGATTGGATGCTTGGGCAACACCTGGGAACTGCTAGAACTGCAGGATTACTCTCTCCCTGCAGTTTAACAAGATGCACAGGTGATTTGTATGCACATTAATATTTGAGAAGCAATGTTTCAGGCATTTCTTGTATTCCACCATACTCACCCCACTGGAAGACTGAACAGCAGTCAAACCAAGAGTAAGGTCTTTCATTACAGCTTTGAATTTACAATATCTTATTCTCAGAAAAAGTTAGATGATTTTTTTTTATTTATGGCTTATTTAATGTTAATTGTATCACTGCCGTCATTGGAGCTCACATAAGCAACTGAACAAAGAAGGCACAGTCCTTTCCCACTGATCTGTCAGCTTCATCTCTGCGGAAAGTAATCAGGGAGCCATTTAAAACAGCTGAGAGGAAAACTGGAAACTCTGAAATTTTAGGACATGTAAATACTAACCAAATATTTAAGTTTGGTATGATAGAATCATAGCTTGAACAGACAGTAGAGGTAGGCTTACTTCTGACACTTGAAGTAGAAAGAAACACATAGAGCTAGAATTATTAATAATTTGGAAAATTTAAAGCTTTTTCTTGAATCTGCATTTTTTTTAACCCATCTCTTTCTTCTATTTAAAAATCTAGTAAGTTTACCATGAGGGCAGTAACAGCCATTTGTTTTTTGGGTGTTGAATTAGTTCATAAGTTTAACAAATGAATGTCATTCACAAATTGAGTTAATTTTCCTAAGACATTTAATCCATCTAATAATCTCAAATACTGTAGATACATAAGAGGATAGACTTAGAAACCTAACTAGGCCAAATATTTCAGGGAACTTATGCCAGTTTTGAAAATGTAATAAACCAAATTTATGATAAACTAGGTTCTTTCATATTACAAAATTAATCAAATTCTTTATTAAAATCATGACCGATACCTATTAAACATTTCAAATTAAAACTTCAAGGCAATTTTGTATTTTGGAGTTTTAAAAAACATTTCAGTAATTTTAAATGATAGACACCGAGATATCTCCATAATCATAAAATGTGCTGTCTAATTTAGCACGAAGTACAATGGGTTAGGCTTATGTCGTTATCTCTGTATTTCTACATTTTCCTAGTGTTTCATAGTCACACAACTAAATAAAGTAGAAGTCATTTGATCCATGACCAGCTCTGTAATGCATTTATGGACAAGCTATAAGACACTGTGGACCAAAAGCAAGATCATGGTGCTGCTTCCTAAACTGAATTACCAGCCTGAAACTTTTCATAGTTTAAGACTTTCTTGTCAGTGGGGGAATTCAAGCCCATGCCAAGAGCTGAGACTTTGTTTCACAGACCATTGCCTTGTCTCCTAATTGTATTATACCTTAACTCAATTTTTACTGTAAACCCTTTCAACACTCTCTCGCCCAATTTTGGTGGATGGAATCCTGTACCCCCCCACCAGGGCTATAGCTAATGTCCTCATTGGACATTAGCTATAGTTTATACAGGTCTCAATAACCGTATTGAGGCCTGTACCTCCATCCACGGTATCAACTGTTTTTATTTTATTATCTGTCTCATTTACCTCCATTTTAACAGTAATTCTGTTGACATTGCTTCCAGACTGGAGTTTGGCTAATAAGACACTGGACACTGTGTTACTGTACTCTACTAAGGAAGCACAGATAATGCAGTTTGTTAAGCATCCTGGGTGATGATTTCTGTGCTGGCACAATTGTGAGTAAACCAAGAAAAATAGTCCTCATGAGATTTCTTTCAGACCTCAATACACAGGAACCTAGTGGATTGTTTCTTAAAATAAATGAGAAGTTTGAGAATATACTTTTTGTCATAGGTTGAATTCCCAGGAATTAGATTCTGAGGCTCCAAGATATACATGCTGGAGGTTTATTAGGGTGAGTTCTTGGGAAAAGCACCTCTGAGAGATGAGAGAAGTCAGTCAACCAGAGGGAGGAGTTGAACTACAGCTGTGACAGAGATGGCAGTCATTCCTACCCAGAACTCTAAAGTGGCTCCCCCGTTCCCCCAGGCTTTATACCCTTCCCGTTGAGCAGACCTTGGATCTGGAAAGCTCCCAGGGAAGGGCATGACCCTGGGTGAGGCAGCTGAGTGCACTTCTCAGGGAGGGTCTCAGCTGAGAGCAATAATTAGCCAACACTGCTTGGCAGCTGGAGGAAATAAGTGTCTTGATCGTAAGGTAGGGTAGGAGGAAGGCAAGTATGAATGCTGTCCACCGCATTCAATGCAAATGTTTTTTGTATTATTATTAAAGAATGGTTTGACCCAGAAAAGATTATGGTCTTTAGCCCTGGAACTTAATTGTAGGAGAGGCGATATTACAGCAGACTGATCCCTGTAATGCAAATGGCAATGCCCCTCTTTGTGGAGGGGCATTGTGGAGAATGCATGAAAACATGGCAGTGATGTTGGCAGGGAGATGGCAACAAGGGTTCTCTGCACCAACTGTCTCCTGCAGCTGTGAAAAGACACACAGCCTGGCTGCCAACTGTTGGGCTCATTGTGCTCTGGCTGAATTTAGTTCCCTCTTATGTCAGCTTTCAATTCTATGTTGAAGAAAATCGGTCTGGTCTGCCACCATCTCCATCTCTTAGCAACTAAGGGAGATTGAAACAACAGCTGGGTAATTTGATATTGGGAACTTAAAGGTCATGAAAATAGAATATAATGGCTGTTTGTATTAAAGAAAAAAAAAGAGAAAATGATGTAATCCTAATGCTTAGAAATGTTTGGAATGCCACATGGGTTACAAAGAGTGAAAAATCTAGTTTAAACTGGTTGGATTCTTCCTCTTTCAGAATGATTAAAGTTGAGCCCAGAAACTCACCCAAACACACATATCTGCCTAAATATAAATCCCTATGGAATGTTGGAACTATAATGTGGAAAACAGTTTCTGTGTTTTTATAGTGTGTTCAAGACTGACCTACAGCTTTCTTACCACAAGTTTTGAAGTAATTCTTCTAATATAATATAGGTGATTTTTTAGAGTTATTTTTTACTTTGATTTTTGTGGGCAATGGGGATGGAGACTGCGGTGAAGGTGGGAGAAAATGAGGTGTGGCCCTCAGACTTAGTGCTGTGCAGGAAGCCTACTTCAGAGGCTGCCCACAGCCTATGAAGCCTGCGGGGCGCACATTGAACAGGTAATAATAGAATTGAATGTTTGAAAACCAGAAAATGAGAAGTAGAAGCCAGATGAAATTGTTAAAACGAGTTTTTCTTTTTTTCTCTAGGGCTAGTGAGACCATCTGTTTTTCAAATTAGAAAAGCCAGAAAATATAATGTTTGCTCTCAGAATGAGTCAAATGTCATACTCCAATGAAAATTCCAAAGCAGAAAGAGAGAAAGGAATAAGAGCTGGAAATGCCAAATTAGTGGGGTGAGGTGCTTGCTCCTTGCATTCCTGCAGATCCAAGCATTTTGCAACTTTAGTAAACCTGCCGAGACAAGGTTCATTTGAAGGGGTGTGGATTACTGAGGGTAGTGCAGACTGACAGTCTAGTGTTTTAGATGATAGGTAACTGCCTGGTCTTGTTTCTCAGAATAACTTGTTCATCCACCACATATGTGGCTTTCATCCCAGCACAGTGGGCAGGAAGCCATTGTTTTCTTTGTTTGGTTAGTAGTTAAGTTACACTTCCTTGACACCTTCTCATACAGCTGGGTCACGGATCTGCTACTGCTTTCAATGTGAGCATCACTGTCTTTCTTTTTCTTTTTTCCTTTTTTTTTTTGAGACAGGGTCTCTGTTGCCCAGGCTGGAGTATAGTGGCATGATCTCAGCTCACTGCAGCCTCTGCCTCCCGGGTTCAAGCGATTGTTTTGTCTCAGTTTCTTGAGTATCTGAGATTATAGGCATGCACCACCATGCCTGACTAACCCTTATATTTTTAGTAGAGATGGGGTTTCACCATGTTGGTCAGGCTGGTCTCAAACATCTGACCTCAGGTGATCCACCCACCTTGGCCTCCCAAAGTGCTGAGATTACAGGCATGAGCCACCTCGCCCAGCACACTGTCTTTTATCATCAATGCTGATAATTTAATTCTTTCCACATGAAGTGATTCTACTTCCTCAACATGTGTTCTGTGACACAACTTGGAGTAGGTGAAATTCATTAACAAAGAATAAATCTCTTCTCCTTATCCATCCACTTCCTTAACCCCTCAAATCTTCCTAGACCACATCCATCCAATGTAGAATAAGTGAAGTAGAACCATATGAAATTTCTGTTTTTGTGGGTCAAAGACAATTGAATTGTTGTCTCCCGTTATTCAACATCTATGTATACAAACAAGTTCTCTGATGAAAAAGCTGAGTGACTTTGAGTACCATCCTTAGAATTCTCTAAGGAGGGAAGAAAGATTTCAAGATAAATCTTTTTGATAAACTTATTGGTAATCAAACTATATTCCAGGTGGGGCTGGCTTACATTTCACACACATAAAGGAAATAGAGATTGCATCATGCAGGAAACTAGCACTTTTCCCCAAAGGGGATAAGGATTTAAGGTTCCTTCTTGGAATATGTTTCCAGTTCATTTGGTCCTGCATTTATTTTAGAAATTCTGTTTGATATTTGCACTTCACTCATTTTCCAAAATTTGTTCTGAGTCCAGGTTTCTGTGTTAAATTTCTATAAATTTGTTTATTTGCTATTTGCTTTGGAGAATAGGAAGTATATCGATTTCCTGGCAAAACAGATGAAAATTCTAACCTACCATTCATTCGGGAGAGATGTACGTATGTTCATTTCCACAATTCTAGTACATTTGTTTTCAATTTTGTACTTTTATTTGAGACACAGGAAGGGAAGTATATTTCTTTAAATTTTCTCTCAGGAAATGCATACATAGAGCTACAACCTCATGAACATTCCTTACACAAAGGAATGTACATCTCAGTGTAGCATTCATCTATAATTTACTTTCAATGGTTTATGGATATATAATCACAGTCAACCTTTGTTCAGCACTTACTATATGTCAGATACTTTGCATGCCCTATCATGTTTCATTCTTATCCTGTGATTTGGGCCCTAGTCCTAACACACAACACAGGAAGGATACTGAGGCACAGAGGTAAAGCTTCTCTTCCAAAGACCCACATTTGTTATTATAATACTGCTAAGGCTGATCTTCAGGCCATCTCTAAGACCTTCTGCTCTCTTAGTTGCAACACCATTCTACTTTCACATTGGCTACAGCTGATTCAGGCATCCCCTCCATTAATCTTTTTTAGTGAATGTTAGTTTTTGTTGTGGGTTCTTATTTTGAAGGTGACATTTTTTGCAAGATGTCTTGAAGGACTGATGGCAGGTGCACATTGACAATTCCATGCAGAGCAAAGCTTACTAAAAAGCGTCCTATGAATTCTATCAATGTGGAGGATCAAGCAAAACAAGCTTCTCTGCAGCACTGGCATGCAACCAGCCCACTTACCTGCATCCTTACATCTTAATCTGATGAACAGAGTCTGCAGACAGAAATCATTTTCAGCTCTTTTAACTACTCATAAAAATGTTTTAGGTACACTTTTAACTAGCAGTGCTCATGTAGTATTATAAATATTATCTATTTGGTGCCTTTAACTTTTTCTGTTTATATGCAGAAATAAACATTTAATATATTGCTCTTAAACATATTTCTGTGATACATTTTCTAGGATCTTATTTTTAATCAATTCAATAAATATTTATTGAATGCCTACCATATGTCAGAAACTATTCTTGACATAACAGTAAACACAATTGACAAAAATTCTGACCTCGTGCTGTTAACGTTTTTATAATGATTAGTTTTAAAAATATCCATAGAAGACTAGGAAAGGAGGGTGGATCTATATAGAAGCACTTCCTTAGATAGAGCTGAGAGGCTTGGGGAGAAATGCATAGTGCCTCCTTATTTGGAAGCCCCCAAAGTCATCTCAGACTCTACTTGGACATGAGTAAACAACAAAATAGGGTCTGGAAGAGGTTTAAGTTGAACTTTCCTCATGTGCAACATCCTCAAAGATATATTGCATTAAGATTTTTGTATAGAAATGCAAATCTTCTACAGGATTTTAGCCCTGTTTCCCATAGAATTTTATCTAGTCATGTTTGACTTGTGTCAAAGATTAAAACCTTTAGACACTGGGCCTCAAGTTGAAGATCTTTCTGAGTCACAATGCTAAAATAATAGAGAGGGAGGGAATTTCCATAAGTGTTACCAAACCAAACTGGGATCCCCTTGCCTGGTATAGCAAAACCAAACACTGACATAGGGATTGCAGCAAGAGAAAGTAAAACATTTATAGCAGGATGTCAACCAAGGAGAATCAGTAGCTCACACTTAAAACCCAACCTCCCCAATGGCTTACAGGTAAGGACTTTGAAAGGTGAGGAGGCAGAGGTTATAGGCAAAGTCGTAAATCAATACATGGAGGCTATACATTGGTTTGGCCTAAAGAAGTGGCATATCTTAAAGCAGGGGCTTACAAGTCAGAGATAGATTCAAAGGTTTCCTGATTTGCATTTGGTTATGGAGATGAAGCTTTGTCTAAAAATTTGTGATCAGCAGAAAAGAAAGTTCACTCTGGCTCATGGATATGACCTCTTCCAGGCTCCTCAGGAAGAAATTTAGAACAAAGAACAGTTGTCAGGGTTCAGTCCTCAGATCCCTTCTATCTGAGGTCTGCATGCCAGTGGATCCATTTGGCAGGGGTCTGGGGTTCTGAAAAACAACTCATGTTAAGATGCTATCTTTCATTTCTATAGGGAACATCTCATGACTCTAACTTCCTTGGCTATTGTTTTAGGCTACTGTTACCTTCTTGCTTATCAAGTTGCTCATTTACTTCTCAGGGATAGCTAGGTGCCTGGACTTTCCATTGAAGGAGCTCAGGATTTTCCTTTATTTCTATGCCCGGTGGTATTGGAGGGGGTGCGGAAGGGAAGACAGCAGGCTCTTACAAGGGGTCCCAAGTCCATCTTATACATAGAAGTAACTGAAGAGGGAAGTTGAAGCTGGGGTTCACAGTTCTCCCAAGCAGTGGCTGAGGCTGGCGGGTTGGAGCTCAACTCTTAGGCAACTTGGCTGTTATATGTATGTGAATATCTGTCCTAACAGATGAATTTAGTGCTACAATTTCAAGATAGTGTTGTATCACTGACTTGCAAAAATGCCTTCTGGCATATGTATTACTTTGGTTCCAAAAATCATATTTAGCCAGATCTTTTCAGTAACGAAGCATTTTTATTTATAGCAATCTTGCTACAGCTGAGAGGCAATTTAGAATGAAGGTTAAGAGAGTTGATTCTTGGGGCCCAACTGTCTGGGTTCAGATTCCAGCTTCACTTCTTACAGGGCTACATAAGGCAGCTCACTATGCCTCATTTTCTTCTGTAAAATTATGGTCATGATAATAGCATCTACCTCATGTGGCTGCAATGAGCCTTAAGTTAGATAGTATTTGTGAAATGCTTAGAATGATGCCTGGCCATAGTGAGCACTATAAATATAGCTAGAATGATGAAAGAGTCTTAGATTCTCCTGTCAACAAGCATTGCATGGCTGGGGTTTAGCCTCCCTAGTGAATCTTTCACATAGCTTGATAGTGGGCATCAGCTCTAAATGCCAAAAGCAAACTTGAAGATAAAGCATAGGCATGTGCTAAGCATTTGCCTTGTATGGAGTTTTGGGTGTTCTTATTCAGTGATTAAGAGCCAACATTAGTGAAAGTTGTTGCCAAGAAGTAAGACACACACACACACACACACACACACACAGACACACATACACACACACACACGACCACAAGCCAAGTCCCTGTGTGATTGCCATCAGATGTGTCAGGAAGACATCATGCCCAGATCTGTGAAACAATGGAATAGATGTCAGGGAAATGTGGGTCCATCTGCTAAACAGATGACTGAATGATTAAGTGAATAGTGAGATGGAAAATTCCAAGCTCCAACTGGAGTCAAGATGTGAAGCAGCAGCATTAACACTAACAGCCCATGGGTGACAAGGATAAAAGATGGGTTGAATGTCCTCCAAGGGAAAAGCTAAATGCTGTAAAAGATACATCAGAGGAGACCTCTATCAAAAAAAAACCAGAAAACAAACACACACACACACACACACAAATGTAATTCGATGCCAGAAAGAGATAATCAGCAAGTAGAAAACTAGATTTAGCCCAACAGATAGGTCTGCTGAAGGTGCTGGTTAGGGGAAAGAAGGTAAACATTCTGGGTGATTTTATAGAGAGCTCCTAGAACACATAAACTACATTGTGATGACTAAATATAAAGAATTATGATTATAGCTCTTTTAGGCAGGAAATGGGGTTGGATAGAGACTGGCTGTATAGGTAGAGGGGACGAAAATGGTTGGTGTAAGATAGGAAATGGAAGAGAAGAATAAACAGGATCCCTTGGTATAATGGCCAAGAATTCCTGATTTCTGCTGTGTCCTCTTTGGCTCTGAATAAAATTAGTATCCAGGAAGAAAGAGATAGTCTTAAATTAGAGGGAGCTGAAGAAAATATATTGGGAGGAGAGGAGATGAGAATTTGACATATTAAAGGACGCCTAGGAATAAGGGGAGAACACTTTCTAAGAAGGAATTCCATTGACTCAGGGTTTAGACTTAGAAAGATGTGACTTATTCCAAGTAAACATTAACTCCTCACTTTGGTTGATTTTCAGCATTATATACAATTATTTTTAAAAATCACTTCTATTATTTTTCTTAACTGTATGACTAATACATATTCTTATAAAAATGAGGAGAAAATAAAAATAATCAGTGGACCACTAGACATATCTACTTT